>NC_090190.1:42819719-42822219 GCF_024679245.1 Pseudorasbora parva
GAAGGCGCGCTAAAAACGGACGCGCGCAAGAAAACTCACCCAGAGTTTTGTATCATCAGTGAATGACGCGTTCGGTGACGGTGAGCTGCGTTACACGCGGGGCTGAAATGCTGGCTACAAACAAATCTCTAGCGCTCGTTTTGGTCATAGTTTGTCTTGAAGAACGGAGATATTTGACGGTCGTCGTAGGAGAAGTCACACTGCAGGATTGTGTGCCAAATCTTCTGACACTGCCAGAATTTCGTCTGAGGTAAAATTTGATCGCAGCGCTCATTAACCGGCTGCCGGTGAACATGTCAAACTAACGACCAGACGTCAGATTTTAGCCTAGGATCAGAAGAATCTTTTAGGATTTGCTAAATTTGTCTCAGATGACCAAATCGTGGCCAAAATCGCACAGTGTGCACCCGGCTTAACTTTACTAAAAATCAAGGCATTGCAATTACATTAATTAATATTAAAGTTTCAAATAATAAATCAATTACAAATTATGCAAATATTTATTTAGCACATTGCAACAACCCACAGTATAAAATAAAATTCAAACTAAAATGTTTAACTCGACCTCACTCATGTGTGCATTAAATAATAATGTACAGGTCGACTGGCCTGCAGAAAGGTACAGAAATTGAATAAAGTAATCAAATGTAAAATAACTGCATATTTAACTGTTTAAATGAAAGATTAATCCTTATTTAACTTACAAAAGCTATTCAATCAAGAGCAGTGAGTGATGTCCTTTTGTTTGACATTAAACATAGCAGTAAAGGCTACTTCCCCTTTAAGACCTAATAGAGGGATATGCGTCATCTTTCACGACTGTATAAAGTCCTCTTAAGGCATATTCAGACTATGTCTGCTAGAATACTCATCAAGATGAACATGTTGGCATACTGTTTGTGTGAGTTTGTCTGTTTAAGCACAAGACTTGAAAGAACTCAATATTTGCGCGCTGTGAGACGGGTGCGCGCTTCCGGGTGACAGTGACAGATCTTCTCTCAGCGCGAGCACGAGTTCTTATTCGCGTCTTCTGGCACTACATCCAGGTAATGACGGCGAAAACGACTGGTCATATTCGGACATACGGCCGCACTCGCATGCACTGAACACAGTTTATAAAGAGGGGAAACAGTATGCTATTTTTATTTACCCGCCACGGTGGCCGGTAGGTGAAGCGAGTTTACCCGACATAAATCAAAATCACCCGCATTTGGCTGGTGGCGGGTGCTAATTTCCATCCCTGACACACACGCACACGCACACACACACACTAACTCACACACACACACACACTAACTCACATACACACACACGCACACACACTCATTTGCATATAAAGGTCTTAAAGGGACAGTAGCACAAAGGTATCTGTTGAATAACAGTAAGATCATCATTTCAGGTAAAGAACTGAATAAATGACAGACTGTGAGACTACCGACGCGCTGACGAACCTCTGAGGATGTAGTTCTGGTAGTTCTGATCCGCTTCAGCGCCGACCTTGATCAAACACGTCAAACCCTCGGCCATCACGAACTCATGCACCAGGTCCTTATCGTCCTACACACACAACACAGGAATACAACAACGCTGCTTAGGTAGGTGGAGCGTGTCAGAGTAACATCCACATGGATGGAGGACCCAAGGTTTCCCAGCAGAACATTGGCCAAAGCATCACACTGCCTCCGCCGGCTCGCCTTCTTCCCATAGTGCATCCTGGGGCCATGTGTTCCCCAGGTAAGCCACACACACACACACACACACACCCGGCCATCCACGTGATGTAGAAGAACACGTGATTCCTCAGACCAGGCCACCTTCTTCCATCGCTCCGTGGTCCAGTTCTGATGCTCACGTGCCACTGTCGGTGCTTTCGGCGGGGTCAGGGGTCAGAGGTCACCCTGGGCCGCCCCATACGCCTCAAACTGAGCTGCTCTGTGTATTCTGACAGCTTTCTATCAGAACTAGCATTAACTTCTGGAGCAGTTTGAGCTCCAGTAGCTCGTCTGTTTGATCGGACCCCACGGGCCAGCCTTCGCTCCCCACGGTCATCAATGAGCCTTGGCCGCCCATGACCCTGTGGCCGGTTCTCCACTGGTCCTTCCTTGGAGCACTTTTGATAGATACTGACCACTGCAGACCGGGAACAGCCCACAAGAGCTGCAGTTTTGGAGATGCTCTGACCCAGTCGTCTAGCCGTCACAATCTGGCCAAACTCGCTCAAATCCTTACGCTTGCCCATTTCTCCTGCTTCACACACATCAACTCTGAGGACTAAATGTTCACTTGCTGCCTAATATATCCCACCCACTAAAGCCCCTTTCACACTGCGATTCCAGCAAATACACGGATAAAGCTCTAGGAGTCGCACGATAACTACGCACACGTTGTGGCATTAGTTTCGGCTTTTGTTCACACAGCGCTCGTCCCGGGTCGAATACCGCAATGTTACTAGGTCCCCGACCCGGGTTCAGTTCGGTAATCAATCCCGGGACGTGGTTGC
>NC_090190.1:42827219-42829719 GCF_024679245.1 Pseudorasbora parva
CTCTAACTGAATAGCAATCCAGTAAAAACACCCTGAAGCCTTTAACATCCACATAGCAACACCCTAGCAACCACACACAACACTCTAACCGAATAGCAATCCAGTAAAAACACTGGGCAACATTTAACATCCACATAGCAACACCCTTGCAACCACATACAACACTCTAACCAAATAGCAATCCAGTAAAAACACTCTGAAGCTTTTAACATCCACATAGCAACACCCTAGCAACCACACACAGCACTCTAACCGAATAGCAATCCAGTAAAAACACTGTGAAACATTTAACATCCACATAGCAACACCCTTGCAACCACATACAACACTCTAACCGAATAGGAATCCAGTAAAAACACTGGGCAACATTTAACATCCACATAGCAACACCCTTGCAACCACATACAACACTCTAACCAAATAGCAATCCAGTAAAAACACTCTGAAGCTTTTAACATCCACATAGCAACACCCTAGCGACCACCCACAACACTCTAACTGAATAGCAATCCAGTAAAAACACCCTGAAGCCTTTAACATCCACATAGCAACACCCTAGCAACCACACACAACACTCTAACCGAATAGCAATCCAGTAAAAACACTGGGCAACATTTAACATCCACATAGCAACACCCTTGCAACCACACACAACACTCTAACCAAATAGCAATCCAGTAAAAACACTCTGAAGCTTTTAACATCCACATAGCAACACCCTTGCAACCACACACAACACTCTAACCGAATAGCAATCCAGTAAAAACACTCTGTAGCTTTTAACATCCACATAGCAACACCATAGCAACCACACACAACACTCTAACCGAATAGCAATCCAGTAAAAACACTCTGAAGCTTTTAACATCCACATAGCAACACCATAGCAACCACACACAACACTCTAACCGAATAGCAATACAGTTAAAACACTGTGAAACGTTTAACATCCACATAGCAACACCCTAGCAACCACACACAACACTTTAACCAAATAGCAATCCAGCACCATTTCTGACCAGAACATTTTTGGTTTTGAAATTTTACAGCTTCATCGGAATGATATAAAACATGGTGACGTTTATGGCATTAGGACTGTAAACACAAACAAAACTGAAGGCATGATTCGAGCATGCTAAGTGGTCGTAAAAAAATACTCCCGCTTGTGCTCTTTGGTCAAAAATGACCGACCATAATGAATGAATGGGAAATCTGCAAAAACACAAAACTTCACAAATCGGCCACAATGCTGAAAAAAGTCGTCAAGAGTGTGACATAGACACATCCACTCACACACTGACACTCACACTGTATATACATAAATACTATTATTATAATCATAATGCATAAACTAACACTTTAAATCACTATTTGTAACTAAAATAAATTATCTAAAACTTTATGATAAATAGTCTTTTTTTTTTATTTTTATTAAATGTTTACAAAAGTGAATTGGGGGATTCTCAGGCCTCTCCATAGAGACCTCTAGTGGATACACCCACGGCTGCAATAATTCTTAAATAATTCCAAAAGAGGGCGCTAATCTGCCTTCAAAAAAATATATATTTTGAAGGCCTAGACTGAATTTTAACCTCAAATACAGTTTTATATATATATATATATATATATATATATATATATATATATATATATATATATATATATATATATATATATATATATATATATATACTGGTCTATGGTAAAAATAGACCATAAATATTAATAAGTACCAAAAGAGATCCTCTCCTCAAAAAATTATTGAAGAAAAATAAATTACATTGGTTTTACTGGGGTGGAGGAAGTTAAATTTTTAGGTGTCCGGTCACTTATGAGCTAATGTGCGTTACAGATGAGACAAACCCAACGTCCGACTCACTTCTACAGACTAAACTGGGGTTAAGATCATAATTCATAACGAGCATTATAAGCACAGCTGGACAGTCCCTCAGCTCATTTACTCGAGTCCTGTACTGAAGTTCACTGTTTGAGTCTCTGTGCTTTACTGGAGTATTATTTTTTCTGTAATCTTCTGACTTTAACTTCACTCCATCTGAAAGACAAATATCGTCCTCTTTACTCCACTACATTTCTATCAAGGTCCTCGAAGTGGAAAGTCGTTTCTGTCGCAGCTTTGAAAGTCGGTGATGATTTTTTTCTTCTTTAAAAGGTGTTTGGGTTTTTGCAGAAAGCCTTTCAGGAATCACTCTTGTAGAGTCTCGTGAAGTTCAATGATTTCACAGCATTTATTAAACACTGATTTATAGTTTAGAGCAAAATGGAAGAAGACGGATGTCCAAATGCTCATTTAGTGGAGGATTCACATAAACAAAGTTGATTCTGTCTTCAGTGAAGGTGAACAGTGTGAGAATATCAGATGTGTATCAGTGTATTGGATCCGTGCATTCGGCCTTAAAGTGACAGCAGCTTTATAAAGAGCTTTGTAACTTTTCTACAAGTATTTAAATGAGTTTAAGTTAGTCGTCTGCTAGTGTGTCAG
>NC_090190.1:42842219-42957219 GCF_024679245.1 Pseudorasbora parva
GATCCCGTGAGATATAAATATTACACCCGGAGATATGTGGTCAAACCACAGCCGGCATTTGCGGGTGGGATTAGACTTTCTATTCGTTCCGGTAAAATCATGAAACAAAATACACAAAAACTGTCCCTGCTCTCGCAAAATCGTGGCACCAACGCTACACTGAGTTTAAACGCAAGAATTAAACTTCTTTATTAATAAATGAACTATTGAATTGATTTCTGGACATCTTAATAAATAACTTTTTCTGCAATTGTTATTCTTAATAATTTACATCTGATTTAACATTACACTGTAAAAACAATTGTTGGTTTAACTTAAAAAAGTGAGTAACCTGATTGCCTTAAAATTTGAGTTGATACAATGAAGGAAATTTGTTTAATAAATAGAAACTCAAAATATTATTGTATCTGAACCCCCCCCCCCCCCCCCCCCCACACACACACACACACACACACACACCAGGGTTTCCGTTGTCCGGTAATTACCGGACATTGGCCGGGAAAAAAATTAAATGTCCGACAAAATGAAATCTTTTCGGTCAAATTGTCAGATTAAAACTGCCTCTTATCGATACCGTAAGCCTGCGACGTGATGCCCTCGCTGTCATGACAGCGCTCCGTGGCTATGGAGGATTGCAATTCTCCACAGCCTGCGAAGCAGAGTAGGCCTATGTGAGCGGAGTGGAGTGAGGAGTGGAGCGGCGAGATTTTGAATGGAGTGAGGAGCGATTTTTTTTTTAAAAAGTCGGAGCGTTGTGGTTTTTACTCGCTCCGAGAGAGCTCCCCTACCGCTCCATCACGAGAACAATTTATGACAACGGGCCGGCACAGCACTACATTTTTCGCCAGAACTAGAGCGTAGATCGGCTCAAAAAAATAAAGCCCAACCCTACCCGAGCCCATGCACCCGAGAGAGACCGGCCCTGCCCGTGTAAGTATCGAGAACGAGCCTTTAAAGACTAATGAGCGGAGCGGAGCCGGTGTGATCAGCTCAATAGTCCGCAGGCGCGCGCTCATGAACCCACCGGTAAAATGATGTTCGTTCAAATCCAGCTCAGACATGACATAAATCTGTAGCTTACTATACTTGTTGTAGCCATTAAACAATGTTTTTTTTCTTCATATTTATGTTTAAATATTATAATATTATTTTTTAATTTCATCTGATTATGATAGGCTATAAGTGCAAAGATGCAAGTGGGTCAGAAATGATTTTGGTGGTTATATTTAGTTTAATATCAAGTTTTGTTTTGTAAAAAGCCTTTCTTTCGTTTTGTACAAATTGTCTCTCAATTTTAATAAAGGTTTCTTCGGTTAATTGCATGTATTTAATAAATAAGAAATAAATAAGTGGACTAGGTCGTGGAAGCCATCGCTTTCATCATGAACTGAAGCGCGTCTCCAACTGAAACTCGGCAGGCTCGCCTCACAGACATGAGGAATATGGAGCCTAATATGTGTAGAAACGAAAAGATTTAAATAAGCACATGGTGCAGTGTTCAGAACTCACACAGGAAACAACCAGCGTTATACAGATGATCACGGCTATGGGTATGAGCGGGACGTTAAAGTTTAAGGGATTTTTTTTTAACCTTCTACTGAATATGATCGGGTGCAAGCACATTTTAAACAGGTAGCACTTATTCACACACGTAATTTTGTGAATAAGTAATTTTGTCGTTTTCTCTAATGATTTCAAAAACATCTTGTAGTGCTTACCTGCTTATAGTTATCAGTATACTGTTATATTCTATTATATGATTTTATGATAAATGTTACCAACTAAATGAGACAAACTGAGTTTATAATTAAATGTATTAATTGCGTTTAATTATTGCATCTAAACACAATAGTGTTGTGCCAAGATTTTTCACGTGAATAAAGGCAAATAGATTTGCACACTTTGCTTAATCACTGGTCTAGTCTGTTAAACTTGTCAGAAGTTCTCGTTTCTAATCTGCCCTCGTGGCCTATTTTTTCTCTCATCAAAACCGAATACCATCAGTGGTTGTACATCAAGAGCAGGAACAGTTTTTGTGCATTTTGTTTCGCGATCTGACCGGAACAAACAGAAAGTCTCTGCAGCGGCGTTAAGCGTTAGATTAAAGCGCTCGTCTGTGTGAAGACTGCATGAGCCGCGAGAGAAATCTGCAGCACTGATAACAGCGGCAACGAGCGCCAGATCGCCTCTTATTTAACAAACGAATGAAATGATACTCTTCTAGTTAACCAGAGATGTTTTGTTTGTATTAGTTAGGTTCATCCGTGAAGCAAGATGTTTTAAAAAAGTGGTGGGGACATGTCCCACCCGTCCCACCCGCAAATTACGCCAAAAATTGGTTGATTGACGCCAATCGGACGTTCATGTTTTTTTTCCGTCTATTTGAAAGTTCGGCTAATAAACATGTTGCATATACGGCCTGATTATGTCATTTTTTAAAGTTACATAAACTGCTTTCAGGAGTTTTTGACCGGCATATCATCAAAATGTCCGGAAAACAAAACCTCTGCCGGTCACTTTGACCGGCACCATTTTTTTCTAGCGGAAACTCTGACACACACACACACACACTCTGATGTGCAATAGAGTCGACTATCCAACCCAATGACCCGGAGCTGATTTTCAGTGGGTTTGGCTGACACCTGCGGCGTCTCATTGAGTCTGAACTCAGCCAAACCCTAATCAAACATTCGCTCTCCAGCTCAAGACTTCAGCTCTGATTTAAGGTCAACACACTCAGCGCATCCAAGAATCTGTCACGCAACCCAAACACACACTGCACCTGCTGAAGGATAGAAACTGTGGATAGAAACTGTGATGCAGCACTAAACTCACTAAAAAAGGGTTTTTGCGTGAATGATTCAATGACTCACTCATAAAGACCTCACTTGTTTCATTACTGGATGAATCAGTGTTTTAGAATGAATCTTTTGAGTGAATGATTCAATGACTCACTCATGAAGACTTCAGTTGTTTCATTACTGGATGAATCAGTGCTTTTGAATGAATCTCTTGAGTGAATGATTCAATGACTCACTCATAAAGACTTCACTTCTTTCATTACTGGATGAATCAGTGCTTTTGAATGAATCTCTTGAGTGAATGATTCAATGACTCACTCATAAAGACTTCACTTCTTTCATTACTGGATGAATCAGTGCTTTTGAATGAATCTCTTGAGTGAATGATTCAATGACTCACTCATAAAGACCTCACTTGTTTCATTACTGGATGAATCAGTGCTTTTGAATGAATCTCTTGAGTGAATGATTCAATGACTCCCTCATAAAGACCTCACTTGTTTCATTACTGGATGAATCAGTGTTTTTGAATGTATCTCTTGAGTGAATGATTCAATGACTCACTCATAAAGACCTCACTTGTTTCATTACTGGATGAATCAGTGCTTTTGAATGTATCTCTTGAGTGAATGATTCAATGACTCACTCATAAAGACCTCACTTGTTTCATTACTGGATGAATCAGTGCTTTTGAATGAATCTCTTGAGTGAATGATTCAATGACTCCCTCATAAAGACCTCACTTGTTTCATTACTGGATGAATCAGTGCTTTTGAATGAATCTCTTGAGTGAATGATTCAATGACTCACTCATAAAGACCTCACTTGTTTCATTACTGGATGAATCAGTGCTTTTGAATGAATCTCTTGAGTGAATGATTCAATGACTCACTCATAAAGACCTCACTTGTTTCATTACTGGATGAATCGGTGCTTTAGAATGAATCTCTTGAGGGAATGATTCAATGACTCACTGATGAAGACTTCAGTTGTTTCATTACTGGATGAATCAGTGCTTTTGAATGAATCTCTTGAGGGAATGATTCAATGACTCCCTCATAAAGACCTCACTTGTTTCATTACTGGATGAATCGGTGCTTTAGAATGAATCTCTTGAGGGAATGATTCAATGACTCACTCATGAAGACTTCAGTTGTTTCATTACTGGATGAATCAGTGTTTTTGAATGTATCTCTTGAGGGAATGATTCAATGACTCACTCATAAAGACCTCACTTGTTTCATTACTGGATGAATCAGTGCTTTTGAATGAATCTCTTGAGTGAATGATTCAATGACTCACTCATAAAGACCTCACTTGTTTCATTACTGGATGAATCAGTGCTTTTGAATGAATCTCTTGAGTGAATGATTCAATGACTCACTCATAAAGACCTCACTTGTTTCATTACTGGATGAATCGGTGCTTTAGAATGAATCTCTTGAGGGAATGATTCAATGACTCACTCATGAAGACTTCAGTTGTTTCATTACTGGATGAATCAGTGCTTTTGAATGAATATCTTGAGGGAATGATTCAATGACTCACTCATAAATATCTTCTGGAGGAATACACACACACAAAGCATCCAAAATAAATTTGGGTCCAAAAATAACAAAAATTCAATGATTTGGATCATTGACTGATTCACTGATTCATGACGGTTTGAATCTTTATTTGAAGAACCCGGAAGAGAAGCCAATGCTGAATAAAGTCGTAGTTTTTGTTATTTTTGGACCCAAATGTATTTTGGATGCTTCAAGAGACTCTAATTAACCCACTGATGTCTCATATGGACTACTGTGATGATGTTTTTATTCCCTTTCTGGACATGGACAGTATAGTGTGCATACACTTGCATACGCTCTCGGACTAAATATAAAATATCTTAAACTGTGTGTGAAGATGAACGGAGGTCTTACGGGTGTGGAGCGACATTAGGAAGAGGAGTTAATGACAGACATTTCATTAAACTAACCCTTTAAGTTTGCTCAATAATACCCAGTCAAGTCAGTTTAGCTATTATGAATGTAAACATAATAATGCTTATTATGAATATGTATAAATATTAATGTTTCAGAAATGCAGACTGTTGAAATCTGAGCAGCGTTTGAGACCTGAGACTTTCCCTCAGGAAATCCTATCCTGATGTGAGTGGTGATTTGTCTTCCCGTTGGGATTTGGTTCAGTGTTGTAAAGGACAGTCAGTCACTAACTACCACTTACACTGTGGATGAGATTCAGCCCGTCTATTTATAGCCCGAGAATGTGAGACAGACGCAGATCTTTGACCAGAGTTCAGCTTTGTGTCTTTTCTCTGGTTCACGGGAAACATATTTAGTCATATTTATCATCAATAAATTCCGTTTGTTTCAATATCATCCATTTAAAACTAAGTGAATATTGCTCATTCCATACTTACGGTAGCACACTGCAAAAAACTGCTCTTCTTCCTCAGTATTTTTGTCTTGTTTCTAGTCCAAACATCTAAAAATTCTTACAACAAGAAACATTTACTAGACAAGCAAAAAGTAATTGTCTTGTTTTGGGGAAAATAACTCTAAATGAAGAGAGTTTTTGCTTAAAATAAGATAAATAATCTGCCAATGGGGTGAGAAAAATAATCTTGTTTTCTGTTTGAATTGAGATTATTTTTCTCACCCCATTGGCAGATTATTGATCTTATTTTAAGCAAAAACTCTCTTCATTTGGAGTTATTTTTTCACATATCATTTCTACTTATCTAGTAAATGTTTCTTAATGTAAGAATTTTTTGATATTTTGAAACAAAACAAAAATACTAAGTAAGAAAAGCATTTTTTGCAGTGCACTTTAGAATAATGGTCATTAGTTAACTACAGTACTTGAACATTAACATGAACTAATGATGAACTGCTTGTTAATGTTAATTTCAATGTTTACTAATACATTATTAATACCTTGTTAACATTAGTTACTGCACTGTGAACTAACATGAACAGCTGGATTTATATTAACTAACATTAACAAAGATGAACAAATACAGCAGCACATGTACTGCTCATGGCTAGTTCACGTTAGTTATTGACTAAAGTAATAACCATTATTCTAAAGTGTTACCTACTTTTCAACTAAGCAATTTCAATAAATGCATTTTATATAAATAGATTCCCAGATAATGCATTGCATTGTATGTAACTGAGGATAAAAGTGTCTGCTTAGCACATAATTACATAATTAAATGTCCATAATAAGCGTTAAAGAGCACTTATACCATGGTCTGTTTAAATACTCGATTCTGATTGGCTGGAAGGCCTGCAGTAAAACCGTTTAATGCACAGGTAGTCCGATATTTTCAAGTGCGTTTTTTCGTATACGTGATCCGAAAAATTCGTCACGCACAGAGACCTTGCACACTGAGTCCGATGCTTATTAATGAATGCGTTACGGGGAAAAAACGCAAAACAAGACAAACCCTGCGTCCCAATTCGCATACTATCCATCCTAAATAGTATTCGAAAATAGAATTAGTGTGTCCCAAATCGTAGTGTGTTGAAAAGAGTATTCCAAAGATTCCCGGATGGTTTACTATTTCCGGTCCGAATTCACAGTATGGATCGATGGGCACTCTAACGACTGATATTACCCACAACCCATTGCGAGTTGGAAGAGGATTCGATTAGAACTACAAACGCGGATAAAAAGCGTTAAAAAACTACAAACATGGCGGATGTGCGAGTTCGACGGTTAAGTAGAGAAGTTTAGATAAAGGGGTTTGAGTGACCATCTATCAATATTTAACCTGACAAAAATATATTTATTCAGTGTTGTCACATTATATTTCACCCGCAGCAGCATTGAGAACTTTTGAAATGACACGTTTGGCCATTAACTTTTAAATGCATCATTATATTTAAACTGCAAACACACGAGGAGAGTCTCTGCATTAAAGACACACACATGGCAGATCAACGAGCGGCTACATTTCTCTCCGATACGGCAGGAGATTAAACTGAATGTGGAGGATTTGAACTGTGACGAATCTGACGATGATTGACAGGGCAGATAAACGGTGACGGGATGCACGTAACTAAGCGACAGAGTCCGTTAAAGATGGCGAAGTAGTATGTCCCGAAGCTTGCATACTTTTCTGCTACACACTCAAAAGTATATACCTTTTCTACACAAAAAGAGTACATACTTTTAGGACGTAGTATAAGTAGGCGAATTGGGACGCAGCAAAA
The DNA here is from genome assembly GCF_024679245.1 of Pseudorasbora parva. NCBI lineage: Eukaryota > Metazoa > Chordata > Actinopteri > Cypriniformes > Gobionidae > Pseudorasbora > Pseudorasbora parva. The sequence goes on from NC_090190.1 coordinate 42,849,244, forward strand.
GTGACGTCTAGTGAGGATGATTTGTTTGTCCTGAGGAGATATTGGGTTCATCCACTCCTGCGATCGCGTAGAGGAGAGATTTCCCCTCCGGGATTATCCAGACCGACCGATTCAAGGTTTACTTTAGTGTCAGGTGCTCAGTTTGATACTGGAGTCACATATTAAAAAGAAGACCGCTAATTTCCGTGAGTCAATTGATCCTGAACACCTGGCAGTATGTCTATGGATCCGATCTCACACACACACACACACACACACACACACACACACACACACACACACACACACACACACACACACACACACACACACACACACACAGAGAGACACAGCTTTACAGAGACTTAATGTGCTATAATTATAGTTGTGATATAATAATATTGTACTATTTTTGCTAGAATAATATGTGCGGTGGCTCTGAGTTGTCAAAACGTCTCTCAAAATGCGTTTTTTACGGATGCGAAAACGCAGAAATTCGAACCTGTTCCGAATTTTCTTTTGACGGACGAAAGTTTCGGAGGCAGTGTGCAAGTGTGATTGACATAACGTGAGGTCAAATTCATTTTAAATTACGGACTCAGTGTGCGAAGGCCTTAAGGCTTGCTGTTGTTTTTTCTGGCTCTGCTAGAGCAGGTTTTCCTGCTTGAATGTTGATTATTCCTCATATTCTCCATTGTTGCGGCTCCTCTCTTGTCTGTCAGTAACTCTGTTTAGTTTCTGTCTCTATGAAGCCCCGCCTTCTGAAAAGCATGCTGTGCTCTGATTGGTCGGCTGTAGCAGTGCGTTGTGATTGATCAAGCAGGGAAATGCTCCGCCCCTTAACATAACCGCCAGTTTCAACCAAGCGGCTCCTCCCCCAGTTTCTGTTTAAGCCAATACGGAAGTGACTTAAACTTTACAGCATAAAAAACATGTTTATGGTCTGTTACAAATTGTGGTTTTGGTCTATACGGCTAATTTTGACCTTCATGACGACTGTGAGGGGGTGAATTATTTTATAACTCATTCGTTTACATTATATAAAGCCTTAAAGTTCTGCATAATTAAGGGCGTGGCCACTTTGAGTGACAGGTGGATTGCCGTTTGTCTGCTGTCTGTTAGTCATCACGTCACCTAAGCTCCGCCCACGCCCCGCCTCTTTGCTTATTTTCAGTTATGCGGGAGTGATGCGCTGCTAAGATGGCGACGGCCAGCTCGCCTCTACTTTACGCTTCAGAACGGCTCTTCAGAATCCTATAGGTGACGTCACGGACACTACATTCATTTATTTTTTTTAAAGTCTACACTGTAAAAAAAAATATTTTACAAAATAAGTTACCAAATTGCCTTCAAATTTTCAGTTCAGTGAAATTAAAAATTGTAGTTAATACAATGAACATTTTTAAGAATCGATAAGCTTTATTCAAATATTATTAAACGATTTTGTAAGCATATTGGGTAATTGTGTGTTTTATTCGTGATGACGCAGTGAAACATGCCAAATTGTGCTTTTTCATGATTTATTAAATTTTTATGTGGTTCACATTCAATAATATTTTGAGTTTCTATTTATTAAACAAATTTTCTTCATTGTATCAACTCAAATTTTTTATTTCATTAAACTCAAAATTTGAAGGCAACCAGGTTACTTACTTTTTCTAAGTTAAACCAACAACAACATTTTTTACAGTGTATGGTTTCAACACAATACTAACAAACTCAACCAGGCGCTGCCCCTTTATTCTGCAAATTATTTATTATAATGAGGGATATTGTGATGTGTCCGTTCCCAGAAGAAACTCAAGACTACAATGGAGGCATTTCAGGAGTAACTAAAAAAAGATGGACATGGGAAAAAGCTGAATATGTGCTCTTAAATATAAAGCGCTCTATACTAAAGTGAAGACTCGTGACTGAGAGTGTTGATCCAGTGAGGAACGGGTAATAATAGGGAGGAAAAAGAAGAATTTGAGTGTTTTGATCCTTTTGGCGTCACTTTATGAGGCAGATACATCATCATCATCATCATTATCACTACTTTACCGCACGGATTCGACCGAAACAGCCAATTACAGCTCATGATTTTTCCTCCAATCACAGACTAACACAGAACAACACAAAGTCACATAGATGCCAGTTACTCAACAACTCTATCACTTCAACAGCTGAAACTGAACGTATATAAACATGTGTAATAATAATCACAAACAATAACGTTATGCTAATGAGCTCTTGACCTAGTTTCTCTGTATCGCCCTTTATTTACATTAGTTTAAGCTATAACTGTCCTTTGTTTCTGCATGTTCTTTCTCAAACATGAGGCATTCAATATTCACGTAAATGTGATTAAAGAGTCTGATCACACACACTATATGAGGGATGTTACTAACACACACGTGTGTGTGTGTGTGTGTGTGTGTGACAGTAAATGTCCTTTAAGACCTAATAATCTGTGTCTTTAACCCTTTACCTCCACAAACGCTCAACATCATGTGTGGGATCTGCGTAACGCAATCTATAGTTGGGAAAAGTTTTCATGCAGCATATATAGATTTATGAACAAAGATTATCAAACATGCAATATCTGATTGGTAGATTAGACTCTTTTATCCAGTAAAAGTCTTTTAGTGTAAGTGTCCAAACGTTCAGGTCAAATCTGACATGATTTATCAAGGAAACGCAAGAATAACTCTGATAATGTTAGTGATATTTCATCTGGACTGAAGCAGCTTTACTCGATTATCATCATCATTTATTATAAAAACCACGAGTGTCAAATATAATCATCAGGTTTATTAGTTCATCTGTCAATCATTATTGTATCGCATTGCATTATGTTTAAAAACTACTAAACGAAACAATATTATTATTGGCAGATTGATATGCATTTTATGCCAGTATCTGCAATACAGTTATAAAGCAAGTAAATCGCATATTTTTGAGCAGTTTATTCCTTCATATATATTCACTATATCATATATGACCCATAAACCCTCACTCTAAAAAATCCTGGGTTGTTTAAATCCATGTTTGGGTTAAATATGGACAAATCCAACCAATAGTTATTTTTTTTAGACGTTTTAAACTAACCGTTGGTTTAAATTGGGAAATTTTAAACCTAACGGCTAATTTATTTTATTTATTTATTTAAATTTTAAACCCAACGGTTGGATTTGACCCAAACATGGGTTGGAACAACCCAGCATTCTTTTAGAGCGCGATGCACCAGATATGATTTTTAGATTTTCTTTTATATTATGAGTACAATTTTAACAAACAGTTCCAGACTATAATTTCAAATATCAGGCTTTAACTAAACTCATAAAGTGTCAGTGAATGAATGAGCGGCTCTAAAAGCGGCTCCGAGTCGCACCTGTCGCGCTTTAAACTCAAATCACAAATCAAACCTCTTCACATTTCTCTTACAGTTGATTTATACATTAAAGAAATCAAATTAAACACTAAAGATTCATTTAAATACGTCTAAATAAGAGTTTTCAAAAAATAAGTCGCCTTACACGCTCTAAAAACTACTGGGTTGTTATAACGGTCGGACCAACTCAACGGTTCAAATTTATTTAAAAAAGATTTAAACCAACGGTCGGACAAACTCAACCGTTAAAAATGTAAAGCAACGGTTTTTCCATGTTTGAGCGTTGGTGGTAAAGATTGATTTAAACAATAAACTATATTTTAAAGTTTCTGACCTTGTGAGGAGCTTTGAGGAGTCTGTGGACTCCAGCAATCTGATTGATGAGAGGAATATCTTCCCTGAAGGTGTAGAGAGGAGGTCTGGTCGGCTCCGGGAAATTGGTGCTGTTGAACGGATCGGTGTCGTCTAAAAACTGAACCCGGCACAAAAACGAAGACATGATGCGTCCATGCACGGGCCGCCGTTTCCAAGCGCGTCGGTAACGACAACAACACCGTCAGACCTTCGGTGGATCCGCGCAAACGCGGCAGAATGTGGAAAAGCGGGAGCAGCGCGCGTCCGGTAACGTACGGGGCTGAGCGCAAGTGTCCGTCCGTGTCACTCACGGGCGCGTGAAGGTCCAACCGGACGCCCCCCGCGGATTAAGCGCTTTAACAGCGGGAGCCGTTGACTGACAAACAGCGGCCTCTAGCGGCCAGACAGAGTAATACTGTTCCCCTCATACATACAGTATGCATTTACTATAGTAACCAAAGAGAAAAACACTGGCTCATCCGGTCAGTTTGTCCCGGAGACGTTGTCTTATTCCCGAAACAATTGAGTTAAAGGGTGAGTTCACCCAAAAATGAAATTAACTCCTCACCCTAATGTCGCTCCACACCTCCGTTCATCTTCACACACAGTTTAAGATATTTTAGTCCGAGAGCGTATGCAAGTGTATGCACACTATACTGTCCATGTCCAGAAAGGGAATAAAAACATCATCACAGCAGTCCATATGAGACATCAGTGGGTTAATTAGAGTCTCTTGAAGCATCCAAAATACATTTGGGTCCAAAAATAACAAAAACTACGACTTTATTCAGCATTGGCTTCTCTTCTGGGTTTGTGTTCAATCCTCAAATAAAGATTCGAACGGTTATGAATCAGCGAATTGATTCATGATTCGGATCGCGTGTCAAACTGCTGAAATCATGAGACATTGGCGATCCGAATCATAAATCAATATGCTGATTCATAACCGTTCGAATGTTGAATTCATAACCCACTGATGTCTCATATGGACTACTGTGATAATGTTTTTATTCCCTTTCTGGACATGGACAGTATAGTGTGCATACACTTGCATACGCTCTCGGACTAAATATAAAATATCTTAAACTGTGTGTGAAGATGAACGGAGGTCTTACGGGTGTGGAGCGACATTAGGGAGAGGAGTTAATGACAGACATTTCATTTTTGGCTGAACTAACCCTTTAATATTATCGCATTAAACCTATTGACTCAAACAAGATATACATGCCAAAACAAAATTAACATTTTGTTCTTTTTTATCCTAGTCAAAAATGACAGGCTCATGTTGTTTTCCACTGACTTGTTTTTTATCATGCTATATTATCATTAAATGTTCAATCTCTTTAGCAACTTGTTTGCACGTTTTGTATTTATTTATTTATTTAGGAACTGATTAATCGTGTTTTTCCTCAGTATTTTTGTTTTCTGAAGAAAATATCAAAATTAGGTGAGTTTGTGCTTAAAACAAGATTACAAATATCTGCCCGTGGGGTCAGAAAAATATTATTGTGTTCTCTTTAAATGAATTTAATTTTTCTGATATTTTTTCTTATTTTAAGCATATACTCCTGCATAGTCAGCTGATCTATGGTGTGTAAATATACCATAGACAGTAAAATGCATATTTTCAGGTATAAATATTGCGAAAGCTATCATTGGTCTGTCAGCACTCATCAATGTCAAAATATTTGAGATGACCAATCAAATCAAAGTAGGCGGGCTTTGCTCACGGAATTAGCGCAACACAAGTTAACGTCATAAAGTGTTTTAGGAAAAAAATATTAAACACATAAGAATGAAAACTAATAATAATCTTTTGTCGAATTTTGAATTGAAAATAGGCATTTGCGTGATTTGAGTAACTGTCAATGTGAGAGGACAAGAAACATCAACAAAGTCTGGTTTTTTAATCATATTAGGCATGATATTAATAATGAATTGTGACTGAATTTAAGTCACATTTAACAAGACTAAATTTAACAAACTGGCTAAATACCAGCCCTATGTTTACTTCCTTAAAGCTACACTGTGTAACTCTTTTAGTTTATTCTTAGCTAAAAACAATTAGTTCTTTCAAAAATATATGTACTCATTAATGTATATTTACTTCTTTCAAGTAATAATGTATTCTGGTAAGTTTGTAATATGCCGTTGTAAACACATACGGGTGAGGGGTTCGAATGCCGGTCACCATGTTGGCCCTCCATCTTGAAAGTACAGTAGCCAAAGAGGGACATACCCGTAAATTCAAGCTTCGCCTTTCGCGTTTAACACTCGATGGCACCGTGTCGAATGTGAAGAGGGGGATTGCCGTGTTAATCTTGGACTAAATCGGCCACCGTAGGAGTTAAAACGAAATCAGAATTGAGAGGAACAGAAACTAATATTCACTGGATGGTCATAAACCTTTACACCGCTAGATGGGGGAAATATCACACAGTGGAGCTTTAACTTTGGCTTTAGGAGGGGAAGATGAGGAGATGAGAGAAAAAGAAAGTGATGGAGATGAGGAGAGCAGGTAATAATCATAATAATAATAATAATAATAATAATAATAATAATAATAATACATTTAATTTGTATTGCACTTTACATTTGGAACACATCTCAAAGTGCTACAGTTAAGATCATTTAAATGGTAAAATACTAATAGATTAATGAGTAGGTACTGAGCAATAATCTACTGCCCATGGTTTTAAAGCTATTATCCATTACTTCTGCCTTCAGATGTCTTAAAACGCACATACACTATATTGCCAAAAGTATTGGGCCGCTCCTCCAAATCACTGAGTTCAGGAGTTCAATCCCTTCATGGTCACTTTAAGACGCTTCTACACACATTAGTGAAAGAATGGGTCGCTCTCAGGAGCTCAGTGAACTCAAGCGTGGGGCCGTGATAGGCTGACACCTGTGCAATAAGTCCATCCCTGACATTTCCTCATTACTAAATATTCCACGCTCAACTGTTAGTGGGATTAGAACAAAGAGGAAGCCATTGGGAACAACAGCAACTCAGCCACGATAAAACCCAGAGCGGGGTCAGCACATGCTGAGGGTCACAGTGCGCAAAAGTCTCCAACTTTCTGCAGAGTCAACAGCTCCAGACCTCCAGACTTCTGTGGCCTTCAGATGAGCTCAAGAACAGCGGAGAGAGCTTCATGGAATGGGTTTCCATGGCCGAGCAGCTCATCCAAGCCTTACATCACCAAGAGCAATGCAAAGCGTGCGATGCAGTGGAGTAAAGCAGCTGCCACTGGACTCTAGAGCAGTGAGACGTGTTCTCTGAGCGACCAATCACGCTTCAGTCTGACAATCCCATGGACGAGTCTGGGTTTGGCGGTCGCCAGGAGAACGGAACTCACCTGACTGCATTGTGCCAAGTGTAAAGTTTGGTGGAGGGGGGATTATGGGGTGGGGTTGTTTCGCATGGTTTGGGCTTGGCCCTTTAGTTCCAGTGAAAGGAACTCTTAATGATTCAGTATACCAAGACATTTTGGACAATTTCATGTCCCAGCATGACTGTGCTCCAGTGCACAAAGCGTCGGCCCATAAACACACTCCTAAACCTTGAGGAAAGCCTTCCCAGAAGAGCTGAAGCTGTTAGAGAGGGTGGGCCGACTCCATATTAAACCCCACGGATTGAGAATGGGATGTGTATGGAAAGGCAGGCGTCACAACACTTCTGGCAATATAGTGTGTGTAGATGAGAGAAATCACAGATTTTCTCCTGACCTCCCTAATCGTCTCACATTTGGGACCCACACCCTGCCTATGGTCCTCATATATACTATACTCACTTCATTTCAAATTTTACAATCGCGTTAGGACACATTTCTACATTTTTCAAAACTCTTCACATAGTGACCACGACCAAATTTCAGCTTCACAGGAGTTAATTTCACATTAAAAAAGCACTTATTATTAAAACACTTCCTTCATGTCTCTAATCAACTCAGTCTTCCTGAACATTAGCGGAGATGTTACCCACCAAACATCAGACCTGCAAGGCTCTTAATATCTGATTGATCTGAGATCAATATAAAGCTCTGGTCAGAAGTGTGTGAAGTGTGTGATGCAGCAGCAGAGGGCAGCAGAGGCTCACGAGACATCGGTTATCACACACACACACACACACACACACACACACACACACACACACACACACACACCCCAGAGCCTCAGTGCAAGTCTGTAACGATCAGACAATGCAAAAAAATGCACTAAACACACACACACTCACATACAAACTCACACACACTCACACTCACTCACACACACACTCACGCACACACACACACACACACACACACACACACACACACACACACACACACACACACACACACACACACACACACACACACACACACATTGACTCTCACACACTTTTCAAGCACACACTCACCCTCTCACACACACATTCTCTCTCACACACACTTAAATAAACTCTCACACGCTTCTATACAAACACACTCACCCACACTCTCTCACACACGCACTCACACATTCACACACAAAAACTCATTTGCACACTCACACACACACTCTTTCTCTCACACACACACACACACACACACACACACACACACACACACACACACACACACACTTTCTCTTACACACACACTCTTTCTCTCTCTCTCACACACACACACACACACACACGTTCTCTCTCTCACACACACAGAAACACTCTCTCTCTCACACACACATTCTCTCTCTCTCTCACACACACAGAAACACTCTCTCTCACACACACAATCTCTCTCTCACACTCACACACACATTTACATGAACTTTCACACACTTATTTACAAACACACACTCTCTCACACACACACACACACACACACACACACACATTCTCTCTCTCACACACACACATTCTCTCTCTCTCACACACACAATCTCTCTCTCACACTCACACACACATTTACATGAACTTTCACACACTTATTTACAAACACACACTCACTCACTCACCCACTCTCTCTCTCTCTCTCTCTCTCTCTCTCTCTCTCTCTCTCTCACACACACACACATTCCCTCTTACACAGACACACACACACCTTTAGTTTACCACCTTTTTGTTTAATTACAAATTAAAAGTAGATTAATACTTTTGCTAAAGAGGTGATGAATTGAGAAATCAACTTTTTTATATACTAATGGTCATGATAATATAATAATATCCTGTAAGTTTCAGAGCTGAAAACTTCCTTGTTAGTCAAAGAAAAGCTTTTATAGACACCAGACCCAGAAAACGAGAGATCTCAAATCAATGATGTACTAGAAGGGGGAAACTCCGCCTCTACGGATAAATGTGTACGCCTGCTTCTGTAGCCCCGCCCACCTGTTTCTGTAGCCCCGCCCACATGTTTCTGTAGCCCCACCCACAGACTCATGCAGCTAAACGAATGGCGATACAGGTGAATCTGAAATCGTGAAATAACATTACTTTCTTGGTGTGTGTGCACGGATCTCAGTTATTCATGGGTTTCAGTCTTAGCCGGTTACGCCTCTGTCTCGCAGCCCGCAGACAGACCCATCTGAACGAGATGTACATAATAATTACATGATTACATGATTATGTAGGCTATATCTATGATCGGAAAGATTTCACACGCCAAAATAGCACATCTCACCACTGATGAAACGTCAATAGCAACGGTATTTAGACACTTAAAGAAAATAGATAATTGCCTTTAGGATTAGATCCTTATTTACTGCCAAACGAGCTGCTGACCCCCGGTGGCGGAGCCAGAGGGGTGCGGGTGACGCTGGACACCTCGACATTTGACCGGCCACCCTGTGCCACCCCAAAATAAAGACCGCTATTTCCATTTCACTCACATCCTATTGAAAGCGGTCGCACGGCACATTTTTCATGTAGCCTACTATAACCGTTGAATATTAACCTTAAGCCCCGTTCACACCGCCAGCGATTTTGTCACTGCATGTCGCCAGCGCCAGAGATTCATGTCGCTAGTGGGCGTTCCCACTACGGGTTGCATATAAACGTCATTAAATATATTTGTACTATAGTACCGTTTTAATTACTAGTGTTTTGCAGAACAGAGCAAGTTATTAGAATACATACACACTGTACTGTAATAGGTAGACCATCCTGCATGCAGTTTAGTCAAAACTTACTTTATATCCCCACAATCCCAGACACGTTTTTCCATACATCATTTTTTTAAATGTCTCTGTATGTAGGCTACACAGAGACATATTATAAAGAACAGGGGGCTTGCTAAAAGCTAATATCAACAAATCATCCGGACACCGCAGTAGCAGCAGTAAAGCAGTCGGATCACGTGCACTCCACTGACTTCACTCCTATTGGTTGTCGCTCGCGAAAATCGCTTCTCGTTTGCATAAAGTTGAAATTTCTGAACTTTTGTCGCGTGTCTCGTGTCGCTTGACACGCCCACATTCTGTCGCCAACGGTCACTGTCGCTCGTGTCGCCGGAAGTCGCCAGCGCTCCATTGAAATAAATGGGATCATGTCGCTTTGTCGCTGCGTGTCGCTGGCGGTGTGAACGGGGCTTTAGAGAATAACGTTGCCAAACATATGATTAATCAACAAAATTTGTGTTTAAACGTTGTTAATGACTTCACTGTAGGTTGGAGTGAGTAGCTATTTTTCTCTCTGTGTAAAGTCTGTGTTTATGGAAAGTTAAGCCCATTTGCACTTTTTTGTTGTTGCAGTTTTACAGCAACACATCGATGCCACTTCTTTCATTTTGAAGAAAAAACATTTTCCCTGTAAGGTGATTAGATTTACTGTTTACTGCGCAGCATATGGCGCTTCATCAACAGCGCAAACACAAGAAGCATGGCTTGCACTTGAACAAGTAAAATAATCATAAAGGTATGCCAAGAATATAATAGTAAACACAGTCGGCTATGTATACCGACTACTCAACGTAAGCTGTGAAATCAGATGCATGTCTATTGGATTCAACATTGTGCATTTGGTCTTATGATTGCACCGCGAGCTCCTTCGGTCATTAAAGTTAATCACAGAACGAAAGTGAAACTTAATTCTGTTCTCACTTGGCTGATCTGTTCACTTGTATTTGCTATTGTTTTAAATGTTTAAATATTGCCCCTGTCAGTAGCCTACATAATGAAATATTCTTTGCCGTGAATACTGTCGACGGTGTCTCTGCTGTCTCATTTTAGTGCTTTATTATTATAAATGATTGTTAAAAGTTAGCAGAAAAAGAGCATTTCTGACGACGCTCAGGGTTTTTGTGGATATTGTAAAACGTTAATCCATGTTTTATTTTATTTGCTGTTGTCACAGCCGACAGCACAGCAGATAGACGCATGTGGCAATTCAGTCCTACAAGTGTAACGTCACATGAATATCCCGCAATCGTGCTGGACAAGTAATAAAAAATAATATTCCAATCAATCGCAGGTGGATGAGAGATAAATCATTGTGTTTGTTTGATAAAGACGTTTAGTGAGCCCTGTGATCGAGAGAATCATTCTGGTGCCGCTTTCAAAACAATCCCTCATGTGAACTGACAGCTGAAGCTCATTATAATATGCAAATCTTATCCAATCCTAGCCGTGGGCGTTTACTTCCAAGTCTCCAGTGACACGCCCATCAAAACCAGCGTTCAGGAGAGAGCCTCAAAACCAGAAAATAGCCTATTACTGATGAGTTATGATGTTTCTGAATGTAAAAACCAGACCAACGTCATTAGTTGACCTCAGACAACAGGATATTAAAAGATAACTCTTTGTCTTCAGTGTCATATGAGGATTTATTGCTCAACAAACATTTATGATTATTATCAGTGATGAAAACACTGTGATATGTTTTATTTATCAGGATTCTTTGATGAATAGAAAGATCAAAAGAACAGCATTTATTTAAAACATAATATTTTGTAATGTCTTGGCACTTTTGATCAGTGTGTTTATGAAAACGACCTCTGTTTAATCTGTTTAAAGGCTGAATTTGTCCCATCGGATCACAGAAACTGATCTCAGACGTCTTATCAGTCGAGTATTAGTCATTCATTATCATTGATGAACTGCAGGGGAAACAAACAGTAAAAAACAGACCAATAATATCATAAACACGGCCTGAGGTTCAGCTGTGTTTACAGTCCTCTGATGAAACTAATCCCTCAGTATCTCTGTTCTCCAGTACAAATATCGAAACATTCTGGAGAAGCAAAAGGACTGACGATATTAAAGCGTTTTCTAAAAAATCTGTCAAATTTGCTTTAAAAACAAGAACATAGCTGCAATTATTGGGCATAACAAACGCCAAATACAACAGAAGCAAACAAGGAAGCTAGCATCAGACCAGCGGCAAAAGTTAATAAACACATGTGGAGACAATTTTGAGCAAAAAGGTTAAGAACCCCATAAATACATTGATTTTATTTTTGATTTGAAGAATTTATTTCACACACTTAATCATTTTAGAGACAAAATTAACAATAATTACAGAAAGGTTATTGTGTGTAAAAATGGGAAACCCCAAAGAAGCTACTGAAAGCTTTTAGAAGAGGGCCCAATAACACACAATATAACATACAAGAACAAAAAGCAATCCATAAACACAAATAAATATAAATACAACAAGACAAACACTACAGCAAACAGACGATCCCAGCACAAATGTAATACTTTCAAAATGATGGAAAAGTATATGTTAAAAGCAGTTTTTCCTTAAGGTTTTTCTTGAAAATGGAGACAGAATGCAATAATTTAAGGTTTTCCTCAAGCTCGTTCCAAATCTGTGGACCTCTACAGACAACACTCAGGCTCGTACATTTCAATCGTCGTATTTTACCAGTTATTCAATGTTTTTTCCTTGTATGATATGTCGACCGATTGGGACAAGTTCACACAACCTGTAATTTAACATTGAGTTATAGAGAGACAAATTCATATTTTGTTCAATTATAGCGACACCAAGTGCAACCACTTTTTGTGTGTCCAAACATAACTGTGTCAAATTTGGTGACAATATCTCATTTCGTTTAGGAGTTATAGACATTTGTATTTATGAGCATTTAAAAAATGGTTTAGTCTCGATCGTACTAACGGTTTCAAAGGTATTCGCAAAAGGTGTTTATTTGCTAAATTTCAACGTTGAACAAACCACAAGGGTTCAGGAATCTGACTTCCGTGAAAATAATCGACCAAATCCAAAGTTATACATGTGAATATTTGGTTTTATCACTAGGTGGCGCTGGTTCAAAACTTCTCAGGTTCCTTCAGGGCGTCGTGCTGATGACCCATACCGAGTTTCGTAACGACTGGCAAATGAGTTCATAAAATGCAGTATTTTAGCACATAATTCAATATGGCCGACAGTCAAAATAGCCAATTTGGGAAAATTACATGTAGCATTCGCAATGGGCAAATTTTACTAACAAAGTTGGTGTTCTGCAAAATGTCAAATGGCTGCCAAATTGATTTCATAGGGTGGAATCGAATCGTCATGAAAATCGCCATTTTGCCCAGACTTGAGTGAAACTTTGGACTGGAGGTGGTGCTAGAGGGACTGGGCTAGGTGCTCCAAAACTGATTAATGTTGGGCCAGTTCTCTATCAGTGTGCCAATGCTTTCCCACAAACCACTCTATGGTCTACCATAGACTCAAGAGCGGAAGAATAACGCCACGGATTACAATTGGTGCCTTGGGCCCTAAATGTCTGGGAGCATCAGAAAAAGTGTTTATACACAAAATGTATAACTCTTTACCGACATGGCCTGAAGATGATCTAAGTTGAATTTGGTGAAAAAAAGAAAAGAAAAAAAAAAAACGGACAAACGGTTCGAAAAAGTAGGTTTTTAAAGGGGGGGGGGGGGGTGAAATGCTGTTTCATGCATACTGATCTTTTTACACTGTTAAAGACTTGGAATCCCATACTAAACATAGACAAAGTTTCAAAAGTTAAGGTGGACGTTTGATGGGAGTATTTCTTTGTCAAAAATACTACTTCCGGTTAGTCATAAGTTTCGGCAAGTTTTTTGAGATCATGCGTCCCCTCTGACGTTAAAGTTTCGGAATTTCCTTGTATGGGCCTTACGGGCAATTCTACCGGAAGCGCGTGAGAGAGAGAGAGAGGGAGAGAGAGAGAGAGAGAGAGAGAGAGAGAGAGAGAGAGAGAGAGAGAGAGAGAGAGAGAGAGAGAGAGAGAGAGAGAGAGAGAGAGAGAGAGAGAGAGAGAGGGAGAGAGAGAGAGAGAGAGAGAGGGACAGAGAGAGAGGGAGAGAGGGAGAGTGCGAAAGCAACAGCCTACGCCCATCAAAGCGCTGGCTCGTAGGCTGCGCTGCACAGGTGATGTGACTTCAAGAAATTAACAATGTCACCAAAAAAGTGCGTTTTTGGTTGCCAGACCAAGACAGTCCTGCACAGATTGCCAAAAAACCCCGCGGTAAGGCAACAGTGGATGTAATTTGCTTTTCCAGATCAGCAACTGAGTTGCGCGAATGTTTATATCTGTTCGCTGCATTTCGGTGCCGACTGTTTCATAAACAAGGCCCAGCTCGACGCCGGATTTTCCCAATCGCCTAATGCTGAAGGATGGAGCAGTCCCAACGATAAAGGTCCCAACGTTAGAACCGCAGGCGGTGAGTGAGACTGCTTCAGATGTCTGTGTTTTTGCCTATGCTCATCAAGTAGCCCAAACATGATCACGTATAGTTAATTGATCAATGGAGCATGCGATGTGTAGTGCGTGTACATTTGTTTAGCTGGCCACTATATGTGTAACTTTATGTTTGTGTATTGTAAAAGCACTCCAAACAACAATACACAAAGAGGGGGGAAATATGTTGAACTAAATAAGCACGCTTCTTCATTTAAATGCGCTACTATTCCGTGTCTTTCTATGTAAACACTAACTTAGCCTGCCGTGCAAAACCAGTCCGCTTACTGTCTACACAAACCACGCGTAAACACACACACACACACACACACGTGCGCAACTGCACTTCCCACATGTACACCTTCAAAGACAAAAATACGACGATATAATTCAAGTATAAATATGTAAATAACACAAGCCGCTAAGCATATTATATAGTTAGTGTATAACTTGTAGCACATAGAGACGTCCTGCTCTAGTCGTTTTTGCTGCTGCTCCTGTTCAACTGCAGCCTCTGGGTCTGATTCCGGATCATAGATGTATGGCTGTATCTGATTAAAAGCCATATTTTTATTTTGAATAAAGTTTTTTTCCCGCTGTTAGGGATGACACAGCTTTACGACGCACTCGACTCAACACAATAGCAGCAGCGAGCACACGTCATTATTTAGCTCCGCTCACACGACACGCCCCCACCCGCTCGGCTTTTTCCGGAAAGACTCGGAACAGCGCATCTTTCTTATATAATTATTAAAAAAATAAAGACTTTTCGGAGATATGCAGGATGCAATGCTACTCTATAGGTACTCAAGATTGACATGACACTGACTGAAACTGAGTGTTTCACCCCCCCTTTAAAGAAAATCAAAATGGCGGACAGGAAATTCGAGGAACTATGTCACAATTGGTATCTATAGGTTAACTTATTCAAAAGTTATGTGCATTTTTGAAAATGTAATTATAACTTTTACCAGAAAGTGGCACTGCCCTGAAACTTTTTGGGTAAGAACATGATGCCAATGACACATACGAAAGTATTGTAACAATACGCCAATAAATGTCAGACGTCCAAAATGGGCAATATGGGATAATCGGGGATTGTTCAACTCAGCATTCTGCACCGAATCTAAAGAGACCAGTTTTGTGATTTCTGGCCAAAACATTCAAATGTTATAAGCAAAAATATACATTTTTTATATCCCCTGACCACTTGGTGGCACTGTGCCGAAACTGTGCAGGTAGCCTCAAGTCATGGTCATCATAAAATACACACCAAGTTTGGTCAAAGCATTGCAGAGATACAGGCTCACATCCATTCTGGTGCGCACTTTATTCAATTGGTTTGTGCATTATTTGAGAATGGTTTGACGAACCAACTTGAATTTTTGTCTGCATAGTCTGAAAATGATCTGGTTAAATTTTGTTGAAACTCAGAGCAACGGCCTAGAAGGAGTTCAAAGTAGTTTCTCCTGACAATTTTGTTTCTAGCCCTTCTAGTGCAGATTTTAACAGTTGGTGGCACTAGAGGGATTAATGACAGTTCTGACTGTCCTCTATCTTTGTGCCAAATTTCATAACTTTCCCGCAAGAGGTTCGATGAATACACAGAGCAGCTCAGTTTGAGGCGTATGGGGCGGCCCAGGGTGACCTCTGACCCCTGACCCCGCCGAAAACACCAACAGTGGCACGTGAGCATCAGAACTGGACCACGGAGCAATGGAAGAAGGTGGCCTGGTCTGAGGAATCACGTGTTCTTTTACATCACGTGGATGGCCGGGTGTGTGTGTGTGTGTGTGGCTTACCTGGGGAACACATGGCCCCAGGATGCACTATGGGAAGAAGGCGAGCCGGCGGAGGCAGTGTGATGCTTTGGCCAATGTTCTGCTGGGAAACCTTGGGTTCTCCATCCATGTGGATGTTACTTTGACACGCTCCACCTACCTAAGCATTGCTGAGACCATGTTCAGCCTTTGATGGAAACGGTATTCTGGTGGCTGTGGCTCTTCCAGCAGGATAATGCTCCTGACACAAAGCACAAATGCTTCAGGAATGGTTTGAGGAGCACAACAACCAGTTTGAGGCGTCGACTCGGCCTCCAGATTCCCCAGATCTCAATCCAATCGAGCATCTGTGGGATGAGCTGAACAAACAAGTCCGATCAATCTCGTAACTTACAGGACTTAAAGGATCTGCTGCTAACATCTTGGTGCCAGATCCCACAGCACACCTTCTAGTGGAGTCCATGCTTCGACAGAACACATTAGCTCATAAAGTTATGCCGGATCGGTGTATAAAGAATCGTTTCGTCATTAAAATGTTTGCTCGTAACTGTGAGAGAATGTGTCCTGTTATCTGGGATAATGAGTCCATAAATGAGTGTTAATGTTTTCCGACATCATTGTGCTTATTTCACGGCTCGTTCCGCTCACGATAATCCAGTAATCGCAGGATAATGCCCAATCAGCTGCTGATCATCATAAAACCAAGCTTTCGGTGAGTTATAAAGACGCCTCACTTACTCCATGATGTAAACACGACACGTTTCCTTGCTTAGTAAAATGATTACTAAACAATTTATCTAGTGTTAATCACAAATGATTGACCAGATGAAGCTCTAAATGTGCAAAACGCCTCACGTCTTATGCAATCGGTTCAATAAGTTGCTGGAAAAACCGTCTTGATCTGCAGCTGAGCTGTCCAAACGCCATCAATGATTCCTTACGGCCTTTACATTAGATTTACCCTCGCCGAGACGCCTGAGAGCCATTATAACGCCTGTTGGACTTCAGTACGGGATGAGTTTGGATTTATGATGATTTATGATATTTATGGTGTAGGGTGTATCTGTACGGTATGACACTTGACCTGCACACCCATCTGCTATCAGGCTGATGGAGTTTCTCTGCACTAAAGTCAGGAATAATCCGTCAGGCATTATATAAAGGACATCTGAATCACTCATGCTATTAATAAAACACAACACTCTAAAAAATGCTGGGTTAAAAACAACCCAAGTTGGGTTGAAAATGCACTAACCCAACAATTGGGTTGTTTTAACCCAATGGTTGAGTTGTTTTAACCCAGCCATTGGGTTGTCTTAAGCAACATTTAACCCAACCGCTGGGTTAAAACAACTCAACCCTTGGGTAAAATCAACCCAATTGTTGGGTTAGTGCATTTTCAACCCAACTTGGGTTGTTTTTAACCCAGCATTTTTTAGAGTGAACTGAGGCAACTAAATTAATCTTAAAAGGTCCAATTTTATGAATATAAGTATTTTGAACTCCAAATTCAAAATCAAGATAAAATCATAAGACTTTAGTCGAGGGTCCAGTTCTCATGGTTATTATCATGCACACACTGCAAAAAATGCTTTTCTTACTCAGTATTTTTGTCTTGTTTCTAGTCCAAACATCTAAACATTCTTACATTAAGAAACATTTACTAGACAAGTACAAATTATTGTCTTGTTTTGGGAAAAATAACTCTAAATGAAGAGAGTTTTTGCTTAAAATAAGATAAATAATCTGCCAATGGGGTGAGAAAAATAATCTTGTTTTCTGTTTGAATTAAGATTATTTTTCTCACCCCACTGGCAGATTATTTATCTTATTTTAAGCAAAAACTCTCTTCATTTTGAGTAATTTTTCCCCAAAACAAGACGATTACTTTTACTTGTCTAGTAAATACTTCTTGTTTTAAGAGTTTTCAGATGTTTGGACTAGAAACAAGACAAAATACTGAGTAAGAAGAGCATTTTTTGCAGTGTATTCACTGAAAACCCGAATAAGTTGATTGAACTCAATTGATTTGAGTAAACTCGTTCCCTCACTTGAATTGAGTAATGGAGTCTCCCAAAACTTGTATATTTAAGTTCACTTAACTTGTGCTCACGTTTACTGTACTTAAATTGCTAAGTTCACCAAAACTGGATACACAGTTCAGTACAGCATGCTGGGTACAACCAATCAAAACTTCCCCTTTGGGTCCCAGCATGCATTGCGGTATGAATAATTTATGCGTCTGAATTGTGACAAATTTTCTTTGAATTCTTACTATTTGCTGTTACTTTTGCTGTTTTGTTCTGATGTTTTTGTAGCTTGTTTTATGTTCAGAGTTGATCTGTTTATCTGAATTTTTTCACCATTGTAGAGATTCATACGCAGATTAGTGATGTGTGTATGTGTCTAACTAATGCCATAGATTTAAACATTTTGTGCACATAAATAAAAAAAAAAAAAAAAATATATATATATATATATATATATATATATATATATATATATATATATATATATATATTAGCACAATAGTGAAGATTCTAGTATTATTAATATTTCAAAACTATTAATAACTGCTTTGACATGCAAAGCACTGGACTCTGCACAAGATCAGGGATTCTGCCTATATATGATGATGTTATTATCATCATCAATGCATAAACAACACCACTTGATGATATTTTCTCTTCGCTTTTTGTTACTTATCATATGTGTCTCACAAACACAAAGCAGCCAGAGAAACACTAATATTACATTATCATTTGTCAAGAGCCCAACTAAAGCAAACGCTGATCTCCATCATGGTGACTTCCAACAAAACTATTATTTTCATTAAAACAGAAATAAAGTCAATCTGGTTAGTTCACGTATTATTGTTAGGTTTAGTAACTTACAAATTTTTACATACCGAATTTAAGTTTGCACACAATGAAAAAGTCTCCATCCTAATTTGAATCAGCAACAGATGAGGCGAAAAGGACCGCCTTTTGTAAATGTCCTCCAATCAGTGAGTTAGTTCTCTTGTTGCTAGACGGAACTCCTGGCATGGCCAATCACATCAAAGCAAGACCAGAGTGAGCTATTTTAATTACTTATGATTTTGCGTTCATACAACCTGAAATCTTACGTTTATGTATTTTGTAGGTTAATAAGTTATACTAACTTATATTTGTGAGTTTCCTGACTAAACTAGTAATATTAAGTGAAGATTACTTGATTTGTTTAAGTAAAGACAACATTAGGGTTTACAGTGTTGATTTTATTTATAATGCACTTTTCATTCCGAAGAATCTCAAAGTGCTACAATGGAAAAGGGAACATAAACTAAAAATATAGAATAATAAAAACAATCAACACACAAACGCCTTTTTGAACAGAAAAGTCTTGCTTTGGCTGTATGATCATAATTATACATCCCTTAATGTAAGCATGACTACCTTTCTAACCTAACCTAGAAATCTAGACGCCCCCTAGCGGCAGCATATCTAATCTGCCGCGAGTGTCATCTAGCAACTCTCAATACCCTTCTGAGCTGTAAACGCCAAACTCTGGTCGGGCCAATCACATCGTGTATAGAGTCGGTGGGCGGGGCCATAATGACGACGGCCGAGTTGCGTTTGCGTGCTTCTAGTAAACACAGAAACTGGCGAACGGCGGTCTGTCGAATCAGCTCTGACCGCGACTCTGGAAGACTTGAGTTAAGCTTTTCTCTGAGAAAAGAACAAAGAACGGCACTGAAGTCATTCTGAAGAAGGGAAGATGTGTTCAGAGTTTAGCCGACCGGATACGGCGAATGTTTAATCTGTCAGCTCTGCTTCACCTTCGTTGCTCTGGTTGGTGTAGTGCTATCCTATCGCGTGCAGAGGGAGTTTGACAGACAGCCGTTTATCCGCCCCTCAGATTGAGCCGTCAATGGAGAGTTTCAGACCAAACATCTGGATGAGGCTCTGGCTTGTCAGGCTAATACTAACCATTAATAAGCAGTAATTATGAGTTTATTGAGGCAAAACTTGTAGTTAACACATTATATATATATAATAGATATAAAATATATATATTTTGCATATACAGTACATAATTGTTTTTTTATATTTTATATTAATGCCTATTTATTGCAATTAACAAAGCAAAAAACTGTGTAATATTCAAATAAAACGTAAATACACTCTAAATACCAAAAATCCTGGGTAAAAAACAACCCAATGTTGGGTCAAATATGGACTAACCCAGCGATTGGGTTGTTTTAAGCAAATATTTAACCCAACCGCAAGATTAAAACAACCCAATCACTGGGTTAGTCCATATTTGTGCCAACATTGGGTTAAAACAACCCAACATTTTTTCATATTTTTGTGTGGCAAAGATGCATTCCCCAGATTCTTTGGTGAATAAAATGTCCCAAAGAACATTATGTATTAGAAATAGACTCTTTGTAAAATTATAAATGTATTAACTGGCACTTTCGTCCTTGATGAATAAAAGTATTTTTTTTCCCAAAACCTAAAGTATGCAGAGATAGTAGAGTGAGCATCTGCCCGTTTACCAACCAGACAAACCTTCATCCTAGGCTGTGCATGTGTGTGTGTGTGTGTGTGTGTGTGTGTGAGTGAGTGAGTGTGTGTGTGTGTGTGTGTGAGTGAGTGTGTGTGAGTGAGTGAGTGTGTGTGTGTGTGTGAGTGAGTGTGTGTGAGTGTGTGTGTGAGTGTGTGTGTGTGTGAGTGTGTGTGAGTGAGTGAGTGAGTGTGTGTGTGTGTGAGTGAGTGAGTGTGTGTGTGTGTGTGTGTGAGTGTGAGTGTGTGTGAGTGTATGTAAGTGTGTGTGTGTGTGCCTGTGCGTATGCCTGTGAGTGTGTGTGTGTGTATGTGAGTGAGTGTGTGTGTGTGTGAGTGTGTGCCTGTGCCTGTGCCTGTGTGTATGCCTGCGAGTGTGTGTGTGTGTGAGTGTGTGTGTGTGTGTGTGTGTGTGTGTGTGTGTGTGTGTATGTAAGTGAGTGTGTGTGTGTATGTAAGTGAGTGTGTGTGTGTGTGTAAGTGTATGTGTGCGTGTGTGTGTATGTGTGTGTGTGTGTGTGTGTGTGTGTGTGTGGGAGGGATGTCAGTGCTAAAGGTCACCTTGTCGCTGCCGGTATTTATTGACATCCACAGCCAGCCATCCCTCCATCTCTTCTCTTCCATCTCTGAGCCCAAACGCAGCAGGAATGAAGTTTAAGCTGAAGCTCCCCAATCCGGGTCTGGATGAGCGCATTCCCTCGCACGCCGAGCTGGAGAAGCTGGAGCTGGAGGAGGCTGGAGAGCGGCCGCAGTGGGACAACAAAGCCCAATATATGCTGACCTGTGTGGGCTTCTGTGTGGGGCTGGGCAATGTCTGGAGGTTCCCCTACCTCTGCCAGAGCCATGGAGGAGGTGAGCCGGACACACACACACACACACACACACACACACACACACACACACACACACACACACACACACACACACACACACACACACACACACTGCCATGGAGGAGGTGAGCCGGACACGGACACGGACACGGACACGGACACGGACACGGACACACACACACACACACACACACACACACACACACACACACACACACACGTGCGCGTCTGTATCTGTGGTGGGTTAGGTCTGTGTTTAAATTGCATTTTAAACTTCACACAGCTCAGATTAATATTTACATCTATTAAAATGTAAAACTGCAAAAAATGCTTTTCTTACTTAGTATTTTTCTCTTGTTTCTGGTCAAAATATTTTTTTAAAAACATTACATTGTATGTGTTAAATTTATACGCAATTCAAATGCATAAATCTTAAATATTGTTTGATTGCATGTCTAGTGCATGAAGTCCACGATCACATTAATATCCAAATCATCCGTAAGCATTTCAAACCCGGCTTCTTTATTCGCCAAAGCCACTTGGTGTGATGTTTTGCATATTTTTATGATTGTTTTTAAAGGAGCAGTGCATGTAAATATTTGATTTAGGGGAAAATGTATGTAATTCGCCAAAAAGTGTTTCTGGGAATAGATCTCATAAACATTGTGATGTTTGCTTGTTTTCTAAAGATGGAAGTGATATAATTCTGTGTGTTTTCATACGCATATAACCGCTCTATAAACACGCCTCATAAACCCCAGCGCTCGTAATGGGCTGAAAGGACTCATTTAAAACGATTATAGTTAAACATTAATTTAGCGGAGATTGATTACACTATTAAAACGGGATGAAGTTTCCATTGAGAAACGCAGAGTGCCGTTTGATAGTTCAATACTGAAATAACTAGTTCGGTGAGCAGTGTATTCCTCAAGAGATTATATCATATCAACAATAGTAAAGATGATCCCAGATTATCTAACATGTAGATTCCAGCAATCATTGCCAATCCTAGACATTTAGAAACACAGATGATTATATTATATTAAATGGAGAGCAGATCTGCGTCTGGGATTCTCCTCTTTCCTGATATTTATGGTACGGGTCCAAATCGACCCTAATTAGATTCAATACAATTCTCCATTACATTGCATAAAAAATACAAATAAAATACAAAAAATACGCATAAAATTAGAAATAATCAGGTCTAAGAACCATTACTCATATCACACACATAACAAACAAAAAGATTTTTAAATAAATAAAAACTATTCGGAAGTGTGGCGCCTTTCCGGTGTGCTTTCCTAAAGCTTCAATTAAAAAAAATACAAATAAAATAAAATAAGAAATAATTAGGTAAATGCAGTAAATCTATCTCACACATAACAAAAAATACATTTTCAAATAAAATAAAAACTATTCGGAAGTGTGGAGCCTTTCCGGTGTGCTTTCCTAAAGCGCGAACAGAACGACAAAATCATGGGTTCGACTCCATGAACTGATATTAATATATCAGTCAATCAACACCGCGTACAATTCAGACAATTTCAGGCTATCAAAAAACGTTTTTCATTTTTGGTCTGTCTAACCATGATTTTAACATGCGTGTTTAATATTTAAGAAGAATCTGCCCATCAAATAAAGTGTTGAGGTGTGGAATATCTTCCCTGATGAGGCTCATTCATCAGCACAGTTTCAAATACTTCATGAAGGACTGTAATGAAAAAATATAACTAATGATGATGGTAACGATGACTGATGGAGGGGTAATGGAAATGATAATGCACACTAAAAAATCCTGGGTAAAAAACAACCCAATGTTGGGTCAAATATGGACTAACCCAGTGATTGGGTTATCTTAAGGAAATATTTAACCCAACCGCAGGGTTAAAACAACCCAGCATTTTTTAGAGTGTGGTGATAGTAATAATAATAATAATAATAATAATAATAATAATAATAATAATAATAATAATAATAATAGTAATCATAATAATAATAGTAATCATAATAATAATAGTAATAATAATAATAATAATAGTAATAATAATAATAATAGTAATAGTAATAATAATAATAGTAATAATAATAATAATAATAATAATAATAATAATAATGATAGTAATAATAATAATAATAATAATAATAATAATAATAATAATAATAATAGTAATAATAATAATAATAATAATAATAATAATAATAATAATAATAATAATAATAATAATAATAACAAAAACTAATAATACACTCTAAAAAATGTTGGGTTGTTTTAACCCAATGTTGGGTCAAATATGGACTAACCCAGCGATTAGGTTGCTTTAATCCTGCGATTGGGTTAAATATTTGCTTAAGACAACCCAATTGCTGGGTTAGTCCATTTTTGACCCAACATTGGGTTGTTTTTTACTCAGAATTTGTTATGATAGTGAAGTGTAACAATGTTTGTTCTTCCAAATACACATTGAGAATATCTAATATTTGAGATATTAAATTAATGTCCATTAGTGCTGCTTGTGTGGAGGTACGGGTAGCTTCAGCCACACCTTTGGTCAATAAGAGTGTAAACTTTTTTTATTAAATCTTTTATTAAAATTTATTTTTTTATGGTTATGTATGTGTGCATGCATATACCAAATTGTATGTATGTACACTGTAAAAGTACAAAAGCCTGTATTCAAAAGTGTGTTGGTTTAACTTAAAAAAGTAAGTAACCTGATTACCTTAAAATGTATTGAAATTAAAAATATTAGTTGATACAGTGAAGGAAATTGGTTTAATAAATAGAAACTCAAAATATTATTGTATCTGAACCACATAAAAATGTGATAAATCATGAAAATAGCACAATTTGGCTCCGTCATCACAAATAAAACACACAATTACCCAATATGCTTACACAATCTTTTAATAATATTTTAATAAAGGTTGTCGAATCTCAAAAAAATGTCATTGTATTAACTCAAATTTTTAATTTCAATGAACTCAAAATTTTAAGGCAACCATGGTAACTTATTTTCTAAATACAGTGACGTATGGTGACCATGATATTTCATGTTTTTTATTGAGTTTTTTGGTCAAGAAGCAAAATTCCAGTCGCAATCATTTTACACAAGATAGCATACGTCATATCGGTACACTGCAAACAAATATTAAATAAAAAATAAATTACCTGGTTGCCTTAAAATTGAGTTCATTGACATAAAAAATGTGAGTTAATACAGATTTTGTAAGCATATTGAGTTTTATTTCTGATGACGCAGCCAAATTGTGCTATTTTCATGATTTTTATCATATTTTTATGTGGTTCAGATACAATAATATTTTGAGTTTCTATTTATTAAACCAATTTCCTTCATTGTATCAACTCAAATTTTTAATTTCAATAAACTCAAAATTTTACAGCAACCAGGTTACTTACTTTTTTGAGTAAACCAACATTGTTTTTACAGTGCAGTATTTCTGAAAGCTCAACAATCGAACATTATAAGGGAAGCGATCTCTGAAACTGAGCTCAGGTGTGCTTATGAGCAGTGAAACCTGAGTTAAGAAAGCACATCATCATCGTGATCCTGCATGATCTGAATATTTCCCCGTCCTCAGGTTATCGTCTGGACTTTTGAAGCTTTGGCTGATAAGAGACTCTCAGATAAAGACTCAGATGTTTGCTGACCTCACTGCGTTTCCTAAAGCAGCTGCTTCAGTGTGACACAGCGAAACACGACACACACATTCACACCATATACAACAACAAAAACATCACGCTAGGCCTGAAACATCAGATAGGTTCTAGAGTTTGATTTCATTTTGCAATTTTAACTTCAATAGTGATACTCCTCAGCACCATAAAGGCAATTTATCAGTTTAAAATGGTAAAGAGGAAAGCGGTAATAACTTTTTTAGTAACACTTTATTTTAAGGTTCAGTTAACTAGTGTCTTATGATCATGCATATTACTATGATATTGTCTGTTTATGAGCTCTTATAAAGCTCATATTAATGCCTTATTCTGCATGAGCTTATTCTACATCCCTTAATCCGACCCAATACCTAAACTTAAACGCTACAAAAACTACCTTACTAACTATTAATGAGCAGTAAATTAGGAGTTTACTGAGGGAACAGTCGTAGTTAATAGCGAATATGTGTTCCTCATACGAAAACTTTTTAAAAATTGGTTTTAATAACAAATATAGCTGCAAGATTAGATCAGGGCCAAGCACAAGAGAAGCAAACCAGGAAGTGCAGAAGATCAACTACAAATATGAGTACAGACATTTGGAGACCATTTTACACAAAAGGGTTAAAAACACTGCACTGTGAAAAAAATGTTGGTTTAACTTAAAAAAGTGAGTAACCTGATTACCTTAAAATGTATTGAAATTAAAAATATTAGTTGATACAGTGAAGGAAATTGGTTTAATAAATAGAAACTCAAAATATTATTGTATCTGAACCACATAAATAATGTGATAAATCATGAAAATAGCACAATTTGGCTGCGCCATCACAAATAAAACACACAATTAACCAATATGCTTACAAAAATGTAATTTCAATGAACTCAAAAACAGGCAACCAGGTAACTTATTTACAGTTATGAAGAGCCAATTTCATGTTTTCTTTCATTTTGGCGCCACCAAGTGGCACAGTTCACCATTTTGTGTGTGTGTGTGTCCTCAGAGTGCGCACCGTACATAAGTGCGTCACATTTGGTGAAAATATCTCATTTTGTTTACGAGTTATAGAGCATATAATAAAATTACCCACGCAAAAATAATTTTTTTTGCCACTTATTATCCAAATTTGGACATTTCATGTGACACTTTTAGTCAACTCACCACACTCTAAAAAATGCTGGGTTGTTTTAACCCAATGTTGGGTCAAATATGGACTAACCCAGCAGTTGGGTTGTTTTAACCCAGTGATTGGGTTGTTTTAATCCTGTGGTTGGGTCAAATATTTGCTTAAGACAACCCGATCAATGAGTTAAAACAACCCAACTGCTGGGTTAGTCCATATTTGACCCAACATTGGGTTGTTTTTTACTCTGAATTTTTTTAGAGTGCATGATTCAGATTTTTCTACGCTTTCAAAGATATCCACAAAAGTTGTTTAAATGCTAAATTGCAACTTTGCACAAACCATCTGTTTTTTTATTTCACAAAACAGAACATGTAATAGCCTAATGTGACGTGTTGCCTTTATACACACATCCTAACAGACACCTGTCTGAAGTGTAGATAATACACACACATAAAAACGGGACTGTATTTTATTCCTCCCGAAAGAATGCATATACTAATGAAAGTATAAGAACAAAGTATGTTTTAAAAACTGCTCTGGTTAGCCCAGCACACCGTTAATTTACACTGTTTAACCATTAATCACACACTCACACTCACACACACACACACACACACACACACACACACACACACACACACACACACACACACACACACACAAACACACACACACACACACACACCGAGTAGTCTGAAATTCAGGGTTTTCGCTTCTAATCAGTCAGATCTAAAGTAACTAATAATTATAAAGCAACTATAAGTACTTGAGTATTTGTTTCATCGTATAGTTTTTACTCTTACTCAAGTAACTATTACTTTTACTTGAGTGAATATTTTCCGTAAGTACTTGTACTTTTACTTGAGCACAGATTTTGGCTACTCTACCCACCTCAACGGTGCACAAACCCTTTACAGAGAGCGATCATATCTGTTATTTTTCCACTAAACTCTGCGATCTGAGCGCTCTCTGCCATCTCACCGCCATAGCGGGGCAAAAATATCATCAAAACTTGTGGAAAAAAAGTTATTTTTCTTGGTATTTACAACATAAATCCATGATATATGCGTCATTACATAAGCAACAGTGCTGTCTTTCTGCACATCTGCACCAGAAGCTACTGGGTAACTATCAGAGACACGTTCTGTCAAAGTTAAGTTCATTAATTATTATTATTAATACAGAACAAACAGCACAACGCTGTGTTATTCCTCTTACAGTTTAACATGTACAGTTTTTATATTAAATCCAGTATTGTTTAATATAGAACCGTTGTTGTCTACACAGTATTTGAATCACATCAGAAGTAGTTACAAATAAATGAAGAGTATTTCCTTTACTTTAAAATGACAGTAATAATTCATTAGTTAGTAATGCATACCAACACTGATTAAGGAACTGCAGTGTAAATCCGTTCATGAGCATCTGAGATTAAATGCATTGTTGATACTGACTTTATTTGATTGGTAACAGACATACAGTGTTGTCTTATTCTGATTGAATTGATTTATTGTAAGAATTTGACATAAGAGGACACAAATATTACAATTCATTTAAAAACTCATGTCATGGTTTTGATCTTCTCTTGACTGAGAGACACATCATGTATATTATTGTATTATATTATACCTCTAAACTTTGATTAGGATAGGCATGTTGTGCCCCAGACCCTCAGTCCTACCTTTAGTTATCTGTGCTATTGCTTGTCATTTCTTCTTACTGACTGTTGACATAATATTTATTTAAATACTTCTTTTTTTTGTGGTGGGGCCAGTTCAATTTTTTGTCAGGGCAAGTAAAAATCTGGACCAGAATAAACCTGTAGAAAAGCTCCTTTGCTTTGAGCCCTGTGAATATAGAGTTTATTTAAAAACTTGTTTGTTAAAAAATAGTTTGTTACTGGGAAATTATGAAAATATAATGTTAAGTCTGGGCCAACCAGGAATTTCACTTGACCCTGCATCTCGAAGCTGGAGCCGGGCCTGTGACCCATACCGAGTTTCGGAAGAATACGCTAATGTGTTCATAAAATATAGCATTTAAGGACAAAATTCAAAATGGCTGATATGGAAAAATTGGATACCATTCGACTCAGCATGCCACCCTGAATCTAACTTTAAATGCAAAACTTAGCATTTTCCGTATCTCCAGACCAGTAGGTGGCGCTGCACCGAAACGCAGCATGTCGCCTTAGGTCATGCTTGTGATGATCTGTACCGCGTTTGGTCAGAATACGATAAAGCATTAAGGAGATAACGCCTTACGGCTATTTTGCATGTGCTACTTAAAATTTGTTTGCACATTATTAAATCAATTAGTTTGATTAATCGTCTTGAATTGCATAACTTTTTGTTGTCATTGTCTGAAGATGATTTGGTTCAATTTCCATGCAAATCGGCTTAACCATCTAAATAATTTTGTATCTATCACTTAGGGTTCAAAAGTTATTAGCACAAACCTAAGTCAAATTTTGGACAGGTGGTGGCGCTAGAGGTATTAAGTTAGAGACTCAAAAATTGGTGTAGGTAATGTTGGGCCAGGCATCTATCAGTGTGCCAAATCTCATAACTTTCCCACAAACGGTTATATGGGCTGCCCCCTATAACGGAAATATAGTAAGCAGGGAAACGGAAGCAGAAGCCAGCGCCAACGGATAATCGCGTGCCATAAAATGATTAAACAGGAGTTTGTTGCTGAAAATAAATGATCTTACCGACCGTTTTCCAGGAGCGTTTATGATCCCGTTCCTGATCCTCCTGGTTCTGGAGGGAATCCCGCTCCTGCATCTGGAGTTTGCCATCGGGCAGAGACTGAGGAAGGGCAGTGTGGGCGTCTGGAGATCCATCAACCCGTATCTCACTGGAGTCGGTGAGTCTTTAAAATGGGTGAACATTGACTAGCACATGAGCAGCCCTTAAAGGGTTAGTTCAGCCTGTAATGTGCATTGTGTGATTAATTCCTCCTGTGGTTGGCCAGCCGTCAGACCTCCGCTCATCTTCACACACAGATGAAGATATTAGTGTTGAAATCCGATGGCTCAGAAAGGCCTTCATTGACACCAATGTCATTTCCTCTCTCAAGACCCATAAAGGCACTAAAGACGTCGTTACAAAGCCCATCTCACTACAGCGGCTCTACAATCATTGATGAAGAGGCCAGAATAGAGTTAGTGCACAAAAACACTAAATAACGACTTATATAGTGATGGCCGATTTCAGAACAAAGCTTCGAACCGTTCTGAGTCAGTGAATCGATTCATGATTCGGATTGCGTGTCAAACTGCTGAAATCACAGATCATATCTTCATCTGTGTGTGAAGATGAGCGGAGGTCTAACGGCTGTCCAACCACAGGAGGAATTAATCACACAATGCACATTTGTGGTTGAACTGACGCTTTAAAGCAGCGGTTCTCTCTCCTCAGGCATCGCCTCCATGCTGGTGTCCTTCATGGTGGGCATGTACTACAACACCATCATCGCCTGGGTCATGTGGTACTTCTTCAACTCCTTCCAGGACCCTTTACCCTGGAGTCAGTGTCCCGTCAATGAGAACCGGACAGGTACGGAGCGTCAGGATTCATGTCGGTCCACAACCAAAGGACACCTGTCAAATAAAAATTGAAATAATTTACATAGCAAAAAAAATTCTTTCAAAGGGATAGTTCAGCCATAAACGAGCCTGTGATGTTTATCTGCAGGGCGTCCCAGATGTCGGTGTGTCTGTTTCTTCAGCAGAACACAAATGAAGATTTATAACTCAGCCGTTGCTCGTATAATGCGTGTCGTGGGGTGTATTTCTATGAGATTAAAAAACACACACACATACGAATCCATATTAAACCCTGAGGCTCGTGCAGACACACTGATGTCTTAAGACACGAAGCGATCGCTTTCTGCCAGAAACACAACAGTATTTGTGTTATTTTACCTCATATCAGACGAATCTCATCTAGTGCTCCCATCGCCATTACTTCTGCCGAAGAAGGTCAAAATACTGGCACAATTATAGATATATTTACATAGATGCCTCATTAGTCCTGCACGAATCGATCAAGCCGGTATTTTGACCTTACTCGCCGGAAGTAATGGCGTTGGGAACACTAGATGAGATTCGAGCAACGGCTGAGTTACAAATCTTCATTTGTGTTCTGCTGAAGAAACAAACACACCGACATCTCGGAAGCCCTGCAGATAAACATCACAGGCTCGTTTTTGGGACAACTATCACTTTAGGAGAAAATGTGTGTATATCTGCATCCCTGTACACAGATCCAGCTGTGCTCATGACGTGTGTGTGTGTGTGTGTGTGTGTGTGTGTGTACAGGGTTTGTGTCCGAGTGCGAGCGCAGCTCTCCGGTGGATTATTTCTGGTACAGAGAGACGCTCAACACGACGCCGGTGATTGGAAACTCGGGCGGGCTGCAATGGTGGATCGTCTTGTGTCTGTTCTGCGCTTGGACTCTGCTCTGGGTTTGCTGTCTGAGGGGAATCGAGACCACCGGGAAGGTACAACGCTTTTTATCATCACTGGCGGACATATTGTACATCGCAGCGTGTTGTTGATAGCCTAGAAATCTAGACGCCCCCTAGCGGCAGCAAATCTAATCTGCCGCGAGTGTCGTCTAGCAACTCTCAATACCCTTCTGAGCTGTAAACGCCAAACTCTGGTCGGGCCAATCACATCGTGTATAGAGTAGGTGGGCGGGGCCATAATGACGACGGCCGAGTTGCGTTTGCGTGCTTCTAGTAAACACAGAAACTGGCGAACGGCGGTCTGTCGAATCAGCTCTGACTGCGACTCTGGAAGACTTGAGTTCAGCTTTTCTCTGAGAAAAGAACAAAGAACGGCACTGAAGTCATTCTGAAGAAGGGAAGATGTGTTCAGAGTTTAGCCGACCGGATACGGCGAATGTTTAATCTGTCAGCTCTGCTTCACCGTCGTTGCTCTGGTTGGTGTAGCGCTATCCTATCGCGTGCAGAGGGAGTTTGACAGACAGCCGTTTATCCGCCCCTCAGATTGAGCCGTCAATGGAGAGTTTCCAGACCAAACATCTGGATGAGGCTCTGGGTTGTCAGTTGTTGTTGAGGGTTTGACACCAACAATTCCCATTTACAATAAAAGTGTGGAATATTGCTTAAAGGGTTAGTTCAGCCAGAAATGAAATGTCTGTCATTAACTCCTCCCCCTAATGTCGCTCCACACCCGTAAGACCTCCGCTCATCTTCACACACAGTTTAAGATATTTTATATTTAGTCCGAGAGCGTATGCAAGTGTATGCACACTATACTGTCCATGTCCAGAAAGGGAATAAAAACATCATCACAGTAGTCCATATGAGACATCAGTGGGTTAATTAGAGTCTCTTGAAGCATCAGAAATACATTTGGGTCCAAAAATAACAAAAACTACGACTTTATTCAGCATTGGCTTCTCTTCTGGGTTTGTGTTCAATCCTCAAATAAAGATTCAAACGGTTATGAATCAGCGAATCGATTCATGATTCGGATCGCGTGTCAAATTGCTGAAATCACGAGACATTGGCGATCCGAATCATGAATCAATTCGCTGATTCATAACCGTAACAATTAAAAGTATTAAATTGTGACTTTTCACCTAATAATTTCAATTTATGTCATAATTTTGATTTTGAATATCATAATTTTGACTTAATATGTAATAATTTACTTTTTTGTCACAAGGTCAAAATTATGACTGCCAAATTTGACTTTGAATGTTATAACTTTGACTTTTTATGCCATAATTATGACTTAGTATGTCAATTATGATGTTGAATGTCATAATTATGACAATGCCTCAATTGTAATAATGACTTATTCATGTCTCATATGTAATAATTGACTTCATATCTCAATTAAATTGTCATAATTTCATAGCAAAACAAATATTAAGCAACATTTCACTCTTTTAATTGTGAATTGTTGCTGTCAAACCCTCAACACGCTGCGATGTACAATATGTCAATCAGTGATGACAAATGTATGAACTGGAGTCATAAACACAGTTATTTATTAGAGGACGACGTAGCAACATAACAATAAGCTCGTAAATATATGCGAACATTAACCCAGGGTTTAGGAATCTCTAAACCTGCCTACCTAAAGTCAATTACTAACCCTGAGGAACACATGAGGAGTGTGATAAGCCCAGGTTAATCCAAGGCCAGATATCTGGGTGTGGCGGTTCTGGTTAAGCATTAGCTAACACACAGACTGACAATACGATTGAAAACGGCCTGCTAGTTTTAAAAAACCCTCATAAAACTGATAATCAGAGGAAACTGATAGAATAGCTGCACGTGTTTTACACTCTTATATAAAGAGCACAAAGGCCGGTGTGATTGTGCTGCTGCTGTAAAGATACCGAACACCATTATTAGCATCATTGATAACACACACTTTTCTGCTAAATTACAGGAAACAACTGTCAGAACAGGAAGGGAA
This sequence comes from Pseudorasbora parva, assembly GCF_024679245.1. Lineage (NCBI taxonomy): Eukaryota > Metazoa > Chordata > Actinopteri > Cypriniformes > Gobionidae > Pseudorasbora > Pseudorasbora parva. Next base: position 42,882,014 of record NC_090190.1, read on the forward strand.
ATTTCCTGCTTGTATTTGACGCCAAATTTGCATTTGCAAGATTATTTTCATGATACTCAATTTCAATTTACAAACAAAATAATAACCATGGTTAAGAAAATTTGCATTGTCAAAAAAGCATCACTGCAAAAAATGCTTTTCTTACTTAGTATTTTTGTCTTGTTTCTAGCCCATTTAAAAATTCTTAAATAATATAAAGTTAAATAATCTGCCAATGGGGTGAGAAAAATAATCTTGTTTTCTGTTTGAATTAAGATTATTTATCTCACCCCATTGGCAGATTATTTATCTTATTTTAAGCAAAAACTCTTGAAAAAATTTTGAGTTATTTTTCCCCAAAACAAGACAATTACTTTTGCTTGTCTAGTAAATACTTCTTGATTTAAGAATTTTTAGATGTTTGGACTAGATAGCATTTTTTGCAGTAATGAAATCGACAATTACTTTGGACAGGTGGTGGCGCTAGAGGCATTAGGTAGAGACTCCAAAATGGGTGTAGTAAATGTTGGGACTGTCCCCTAACAGTGTGTCAAATTTACCAGGCGCTCCTGGCGTGCGCCTGGTAAATACGCCATAATAATAGCGACCCATAAAGAACTTGCGCAGCTGCTTTTAAAGGGAATGTGGGATGCCGCTCTGATTGGTTTATTCACGTTACGCCCAAACCAAACCACACCTATGAATAATGAAGCTACTTCAGACCAACCCATTTCAGATTTGCGCCGGGCACAAGAGCCATTTATCCCGCCGGGAAAATAGCAACAGCGCCGAGACCCGCCCACAAAGTTACTTACGCTTTGCGCTTTGACACTTGCGTTTCAGATCGTTAAAATAGGGCCCATAGGGCGTAACTACATTTGGGGATCATTTTTGTACTTGTTATGTTTTTTCTCCACTTTGTAATACTCGTGATGTTACGGGTCAAAAATGACCCGCCTACAAAAAAATCTCATAAATCTCTCTTTATGCTTTGCTTTTGCCAAACACTGGATTGAGTCTTTTGGCAGCTTGTCTTCTTTCATTTAGCACAGGTTGTGTGTTTCTTTCTGCATCTGATTGATCACAGGCCTCATTGATCTGAGCTGAGGCACTTCTGAAAAACCTGAAGGCCTACAATCCATACAAAAAGAAACAAAACTTTGACTTTCATCACATACACAACTAAATATCTTTGTCTTTTGCAGAAAAAAAATATTTGAATTACATCATAATAATTCTGTTATCAAAAATCAATATTTATCTTATCATTTGTACTTTTATCTCCTAATTTCAACAATAGTGTCTTTAAATGTCAGTTTTGACGGAAGAGTGTCATATTATAATTTTGACTTTCTCAAAGTATGTGACTTTTTATCTTATAATTTAAATTTTTATATCATAGTTTTGACTTAGTATGTCAATTATGTATTTGAATATCAGTTTTGACTTACGTAAATGTTTACTATTCTATAGGGTTATGTTTATGTTTATTATGTCATAATTATGATGCTGAATATCCTAATTTTAACTTTGAATGTCAGAATTTAGGACTTAATATGATTTTATGACTTGTGTCAATGTTGACCCTTATTATGTCATAATTATGATGTTGAATATTATAAATTTAACTATGAATGTCAGAATTAGGACTTAATTTGATTTTATGACTTGTGTTAATTTGGACTATTCTATAGGGTTATGTTTATGTTTATGCTTATTATGTCATATGTTGAATATCATAATTTTTACTTTGAATGTCAGAATTAGGACTTTATATGTATTTTATGACTTTTATCAATGTTGACTAAGTATGTAAATTATGATGTTAAATGTCAAGTTGAACTTTGAATGTCATAATTATGACATAATGTCTCAAATGTACAAATTGAAAGAAAATAAGCTGATGAAAAGACTGAATTCTATATTTGGTGGTGATAAAGCATAATGAGAGATTTAGAAGCAATTTTAAAGAACATTAAATTAGGTGAAGGACTTTGATAAGTGTCCTAAACGTTATTTCATGCTGTGTTCAGATATTGAGAGTGGCTGTTTGTCTCCTCAGGCCGTATACGTCACCTCCACTCTGCCATACCTGGTGCTGACCATCTTCCTCATCAGAGGACTGACGCTCAAAGGCTCCACGAGCGGGATCAAGTTCCTCTTCACTCCAGACGTGAGTTTGACTGCACTGAAAAACTAAAGCTCAGACATTATGGAAGTCATCGACTCCTTTCCTGCATCAATACAGACGTTCACATTGGCTACAGCTGTCGTTTTACTTTACTTAAAATTGCACTTCTTTCTTTATACACTTTTTGGTTGATGTTAACCAAAACAGTGAATTTCTACAGTAAAACTTAAACCATGAAGAGCCCTTTCATTACTTGAAAATAAATAAATCTGAACTGTCTAATCTTAAAATATTTTGTGCGCCAGTAGTATCTCATTTTCACTTAACTTGATACACAAAATAAAATAAAATACAAATAAATAGAACTATGTAGAAAATAACTAATAAAAATGACAAAACACAAAATTACAAAAAACATTATGTAGAAATATATAAAAACAATAACTAATAAAATTACAAAACACAAGATTACAAAAAATGATGTAGAAATTTATAAAAACAATAACTAATAAAATGGGGAAAAAAATACAAAAACTATATAGAAATATTAAAAAACTATGACAAATAAAAATGACAAAAAAATGACTACAAATTATATAAAAATATAAATAAAAAATAATTAATAAAAATGAATAAAAAACTAAAAAAATACTACAAATTCTGTAGAAATATTAAAAAACAATAACTAATAAAAAAGAATACAAACTTTTTATAAATATTTAAAAACAATAACTAATAAAAATGACAATTTTTTTACTAAAAACTATGTAGACTGCGACGATAAACACAGGACAGCAACAATAAACACACGACTGCGACAATATATGATGTTTTTAAGTTCTTCAAGCCTTCTCGGGTATTCTCATAATAATAAAGTGTATCATAATGCAGTGCTGATGGACATAGACTTCATCACTGTATAGAGTACTATAAAATAACACATCACCTGCTTCATTCTGTGATGAGAAGCCACATCAGCTCACAAACATTTGAAGCGAGTTAAACGTGTTATTAAAGGGTTAATTCACCCAAAAATGAAAATTAGATGTTTATCTGCTGACCCCCAGGGCATCAACATGTCGGTGTGTTTGTTTATTAAGGAGAACACAGATGAAGATTATTAACTCAACCGTTGCTGTGTGTCGGTCATATAATGGGGTGAATGGGGAACAAGTCTATGAGAGGAAAACAAACAAACAAAAAAACAACGCTAGACAACGTGCACAAAAACCCTGCTGCTCCTGACGACACACTGATGTCTTAAGACACGAAACGATCGGTTTCTGTTATTTTTTACCTCATATCCCGACGAGTCTCATCAAGTTTTCCCATTGGCTGTAACTTCCGTCTGATGAGGTCAAGCTGGTGCGATCATAGATATATAAATAGATCCTCATTTGTGCCTGCGCAGATTGATCAAATTAGGAATCTACATGGAATATATCAATGATCACGCCGAATTTTGACCTCACCAGACGGAAAACTTGATGAGACTCGTCAGGATATGAGGTAAAAATAAATAAATAAATATCTGTCAAAACTAGACACAAAAAAACTATTCAGGTGACTAAAATAATCCAAATTTGTCAATTTGGTCAATATTAACAATTTAACCTGTTAACTGTCACCCCCCTTTTTGAAAATATACATGAAAATTCACTATCCCAACTTAAATGGTTGCAATTCAAGAATGATTTGGAATATAGACATAAGGTTGGTCTCATTTTAAAGAAGACAGCCAGCAGAGTATTGCTCAAGTGAAATGACTTATTATATATGACTTATACTTAAATTAAAGTACAAAAACGTTATGGAAGTTTAAATTTACTGTAAATCAAATATACTGTACTAGATATTTAATATAAAATATATGTTACAAAATAATTTGTACTCTAAAATAACTATCCAATCAAAGCCCTATGTCTAATCAATTTGTGTTCCAAATTTGAAGTTGATATCACAAAAATTAAAGTTCCCATGAGGTTTTGTTTAGGCGCAGTACCACACATAGCCACCAGGTTAAATTGAAATTCCATTGGTTTTTTTAATGCAATTTCCTGTGTCAAATGTATATATTTTTGTCCAAATATCACAAAACAGTTTTCAGATATAGAACCGTGAGACTAAGACCTTTCTGACGATATGTGTTTTGTCAAGATTAGAAAAGGTTTTTATTATAAAGTAGTTAAATAAATATAAAACATGACGACGCAACTTGGGGGAGGAGCCCGCTAGAATCATTTAGAGCACCGTTTCCATGGTAACACAAAGTCTAATTTCAAAACATTTTTCACAGGATGAATCTTGAGTTCGTAAGCTTTCGAATGATATATAGTTTGTCAATATTAGATCAGGATGAATATAGGATATAATTGTTTTAAACATGCAGTGGCAAATGGGCCCACCGGTGGACCAGTGCTGGTTAACATCACCTTAAATATCAAATACTGATAGATCTGAATGAGAAGCGTCATCATGGAGATGCTCTGTGTGATGTGAATGATGTGAATTGTGTCTCGTTCAGCTGGACGAGCTGCTGAATCCGGCAACATGGCTGGATGCTGGAGCGCAGGTGTTTTACTCCTTCTCTCTGGCGTTTGGAGGACTCATCTCCTTCTCCAGCTACAACTCTGTGCAGTGAGTCTCGCTTGACATCTGTGAAGTGAAGCAGTGAGTTTGTGTCAGAATGAGAACATGTTCCCCTCTCTCCCTGCAGTAATAACTGCGAGCAGGACGCCGTCATCATCTCCGTGATAAACGGCTTCACGTCGATCTACGCCGCAATCGTGATTTACTCCATCATCGGCTTCAGGGCGACGGAGAGGTTTGACGACTGTCTCAACGGGTAAATGTTCAGAGATAATGACAGCAGAAACGGATCTGATATAGTGGGACAAAAAATTATTTAGTCAGCCACCAATTGTGCAAGTTCTCTGAATTAAAAAGATGAAAGAGGCCTGTAATTTTCATCATAGGTACACTTCAACTATGAGCGACAGAATGAGGAAAAATATCCAGAAAATCACATTGTCTGATTTTTAAAGAATTTATTTTCACATTATGGTGTAAAATAAGTATTTAGTCACCTACAAAAAAAGCGAGATTTCTGGCTCTCCCAGACCTGTAACTTCTTCTTTAAGAGACTCCTCTGTCCTCCACTCGTTACCTGTATTAATGTCTCCTGTTTGAACTCGTTATCAGTATAAAGACACCTGTCCACAACCTCAAATAGTCAGACTCCAAACTCCACTGTGGCCAAGACCAAAGAGCTGACAAAGGACACCAGAAACAAAACTAAAGACCTGCACCAGGCTGGGAAGACTGAACCTGCAATAGGTAAGCAGCTTGGTGTGAAGAAATCAACTGTGGGAGCAATTATTAGAAAATGGAAGACATACAAGAACTCTGATACCCTCCCTCGATCTGGGGCTCCACGCAAGATTTCACCCCAAAATGATCACAAGAACGGTGAGCAAAAAACCTAGTGAATGACCTGCAGAAAGCTGGGACTAAAGTAACAAAGGCTAGCATCAGTAACACACTACGCCGGCAGGGACTCAAATCCTGCAGTGCCAGACATGTCCCCCTGCTTAAGCCAGTACATGTCCAGGCCCGTCTGAAGTTTGCTAGAGAGCATTTGGATGACCCAGAAGAGGATTGGGAGATTGTCATATGGTCAGATGAAACCAAAATATAACTTTTTGGTAAAAACTTAACTTGTCGGGTTTGGACGAGAAAGAATGCTGAGTTGGGGGGGGGGGGGGGGGGGGGGGCATCATGCTTTGGGGCTGTTTTTCTGCAAAGGGACCAGGCCGACTGATCCCATTTTGAGTAAACACCTCCTTCCGTCAGCAAGGGCATTGAAGATGAAACGTAGCTGGGTCTTCCAGCATGACAATGATCCCAAACACACCGCCCAGGAAATGAAGGAGTGGTTTCGTAAGAAGCATTTCAAAGTCCTGGAGTGGCCTAGCCAGTCTCCACATCTCAACCCCAGAGAAAATCTTTGGAGGGAGTTGAAAATCCGACAGCCACAAACCATCAGTGCTCTAGAGGAGATTTCCAACAAAGGGTATATAACAAAGTACTTAGATGAACTTTTGTTATTGACCAAACTTATTTTCCACCATAATTTGCAAATAAATTCTTTAGAAATCAGACAATGCGATTTTCTAGAATTTTCTTTCTTATTCTGTCTCTCATAGTTAAAGTGTACCTATGATGAAAATTACAGGCCTCTCTCATCTTTTTAAGTGGGAGAACTTGCACAATTGGTGGCTGACTAAATACTTTTTTGCCCCACTGTATCTATATTTAATAAACGTGAAATTAGATTAAAATACATTACAACACATTATATATTATATTGATATATTATATATATATATATATATATATATATATATATATATATATATATATATATATTATATGATATTTTATATTATATGTAAAGTATATACATTTTTCATACATTTTTATTTTAAAAAAATATATAAAACACTGTGTATTTATTAAAATAACAAGTAAATTAAAAATAATAAAATATGTAAATATTGTTTTAGAGAATTCGCTCAAATTCACAGTTCTTCTGTTTCTTCGACAGTAACATCCTGACGTTGATGAACGCGTTCGATCTGCCGGAAGGAAACGTCACCGAGAGCAACTATGAGTCTGTTCTGCAGCATTTCAACAGCTCCACACCAGCCATTATTCAGGATCTCCAGCTCAAGACCTGTGACATGCAGACGTTCCTCAGTCAGGTCAGTCTGCGCGACTCCAGGATATTCGGGATCTCATTTAAAGGAGGGGCAAGTAGCGAGCGTACATCTAGCAGGCAATCTAGCTGATCCCATCCTATTATTTGATGCAGGGCGTTGAGGGAACCGGCTTGGCCTTCATCGTGTTCACCGAGGCCATCACCAAGATGCCCGTCTCTCCTCTGTGGTCCGTGCTGTTCTTCATCATGCTCTTCTGTCTGGGATTGTCCACCATGTTTGGCAGTGTTGAAGGTGTGGTCGCGCCGCTCCAGGACCTCAACATCCTTCCCAAGAACTGGCCAAAGGAGGTCTATACAGGTACATTTGCACAGAATAAAGGCCCTTTCACACCGGACATGTAACTGAAAAGCGAAAAATTGAATATTTAGCATTTGAATATTTTGTGCCAAAATCATTCACATCAGCCGCGACAAATTCAGAGCTCGACAGTAACTCAGCTCATTTACTCGAGTCCTGTACTTAAGTTCACTGTTTGAGTCTCTGTGCTTTACTGGAGTATTATTTTTTCTGTAAACTTCTGACTTTAACTTCACTCCATCTGAAAGACAAATATCGTCCTCTTTACTCCACTACATTTCTATCAAGGTCCTCGAAGTGGAAAGTCGTTTCTGTCGCAGCTTTGAAAGTCAGTGATGATTTTTTTCTTCTTTAAAAGGTGTTTGGGTTTTTGCAGAAAGCCTTTCAGGAATCACTCTTGTAGAGTCTCGTGAAGTTCAATGATTTCACAGCATTTATTAAACACTGATTTATAGTTTAGAGCAAAATGGAAGAAGACGGATGTCCAAATGCTCATTTAGTGGAGGATTCACATAAACAAAGTTGATTCTGTCTTCAGTGAAGGTGAACGGTGTGAGAATATCAGATGTGTATCAGTGTATTGGATCCGTGCATTCGGCCTTAAAGTGACAGCGCTTTATAAAGAGCTTTGTAACTTTTCTACAAGTATTTAAATGAGTTTAAGTTAGTCGTCTGCTAGTGTGTCAGATGGAGCGTCACTGACTGGCTTAAACCATGATGGCATAATGTGCATTTATACAACTATAATACAATAATGCGGCGACATAAAGAAGGACATTTACTTTTGATACTTAAGTACTTTTGAAAACAAATACTTCTGTACTTTTACTCCAGTAAAAATCTGTTTTTACAACTTTCACTCGTAACGGAGTAATATTTGACCAGCAGTACTTTTACTCAAGTAATGAAGTTGTGTACTTTGTCCAACTGTGCACGAATTCGCGACGTCTGTGACGTTTGAGATCTCCAACATTCGCGGCGTCAGCTGATAAAACACGGACACTTCATAATTCAATGCAGACAATCTTTTCATTTGATTTAAAAGACCGAAAAGAAGGTTTTGTGTGCAGCCAGTCTTAAAGAACAGAGAGTCTGAAGGGGAGTATCCAAATCAGGTACAGGAGCTAAAACTATATCATGGCCGCTTCTGAACCTACTTTCGAAAGTCTGTGGGACAATATGAGAAATAGTAACGTTAGCAACACATCTTACGAGACTAACACACACTTCAGGAACCAATCGATCCGAGCAGATGTTTCCAGTCGAGTCTCAATGCAAACATTTAAGTGCCACAGACGTACTGATGGCCACACGTTCACTTTCCATAATCACGGATATATGGTTTAGAAATGTTTTTACAATTTATAACTCAAAAGGTGAAGTTATTGCTGTCTGTAGCCTACAGTGGGCAAACACAGCTTTAACTATAACTACAGCTGTAATCTCATGAGAAACGCCACACCTGGCAAAGGTTAATGTTGAATGGATAGCTAATGACATTAACTGGACATTTCATTACGTTTGTTTCCTTGTATGTGATTGGTTGAAGCCGTTTCTGTCACCGCTACAGTAAAAAAACAAAAACAAAATCGAAGCGGAAAAAAAGTTGTTTTTTCGCCGCAGCACATTCGCGTTCGGTGTGGAAGCGCTCATTACACAAACAGCTGACCAAAAAATAAAACGAGAATTATTTGCGCATCTAAATTTCGTCCGGTGTGAAGGGTCTTAAAGCTGGCGTGAAATGGAAGTTGCTCTTGTCTATTGTGACGTATATCAGAGTTAAACTGCTTCTCAAACAAGAACAAATGTACGGCAGGGCTTAGTTTTGATTATGACTGGAGTGCTATTGGTAGATCTCAGGTGAGTGACAGGTAATGATGTTCACCAGTATATCCACATAATAAACACTGCAATCCTCCATGCAAAACTGAGATTTCATGGTGAACTAATCACTGGTTTTCATTGTGTTTCAGGTCTGGTGTGTTTAGTCTCTTTTGGTTTCGCGATCATCTTCGCTCAGGGTTCTGGTGAATATTGGTTGGCTCTGTTCGACAGCTTCGCTGGATCCATTCCTTTACTGATCATTGCCTTCTGTGAGATGATGGCTGTGTCTTACATTTATGGGATTGACAGGTGAGTCTACGGCAAGGAGACTCTAAAAGTCATTCCCATTCCCAGGCATTCAAGTTAAACCTTTATCAATATGTATTGGGGTTTCACTTTGGAGCCCCAATCATCTCTGAGTAGTAAGAAAACGTGCCAATGAATATTTGCGAGAGAGATTTGCATACCTTGACATATGGGTATATAAACCAGCCGGCAACTCACTGGCTTATATTTTTGCTTCGGAGTGATCACTCTCATCCAATCGCTTTACAAAGAGCGTTGTCTGATTGACTGACACGCCAGTCGCAACTTTCTTGTTTAGGCTAGGGTTAGCCTGGCTACGCCCTCATACGTACTTCCGCTTAATTTTCATTTTCCTTTAGTACTCCGTCTGGGACCGCGGTGTAGTCTCAGGTTTTCTCCGAACAAATGTTAACTGGTCCAGTCATCGAACAGAGGGAGTGTCTGAGAACGATGACGTTGATGTCGAGCGCTAGTTTGAGATGTAGTTCAGTAATGGCGGCGGAGAAAGATGCGAACGAAACCATTCGTTCCGTTGTGACACCGCTGCAGAATATCCAGAAGTTAAAGCTGGAGCAAGAACAATCTTTGCTAAAGTTTGTTGGTGGCTCTCCTTCCCAACGGGGGGAATTCGGGAAAAGTTTGATTTTCCAGCTCGCTCCGTTAGTGGTGAAGGAGTTGCTGTATTCGGACGGTAACTGTTCCTCGTGGGGTCGGAAGGTATTGCCATCATTTACAGGGACTAGTCAATGATTTTATTGCCGTCCGTTTCCCACCACACACGTAAAAATCCCCGGCCGAGTTACATAACGTTACTGCTTTGGAAAAACACTGAAGTCGTGTGGTGAAGTAATAGCCGTCCAAATCCCCATCTCTGAGTTTTCAAGAATATATCACTTCAAAATTCACTGTTTATAATCATTTTGACCACTGCAGGACACCGTTGCGCTTCGCTGTTATTTGAATGCATTTCTAGACTTGTATTTCTTTAAAATGCTGAATACACAGGTTTTAGGTTTTATCCAATTATTTTATGACTGAGGTGGCCTGCTAGCCTAGAAATCTAGACGCCCCCTAGCGGCAGCAAATCTAATCTGCCGCGAGTGTCGTCTAGCAACTCTCAATACCCTTCTGAGCTGTAAACGCCAAACTCTGGTCGGGCCAATCACATCGTGTATAGAGTCGGTGGGCGGGGCTTAATATATAGACGGCCGAGTTGCGTTTGCGTGCTTCTAGTAAACACAGAAACTGGCGAACGGCGGTCTTTCGAATCAGCTCTGACCGCGACTCTGGAAGACTTGAGTTAAGCTTTTCTCTGAGAAAAGAACAAAGAACGGCACTGAAGTCATTCTGAAGAAGGGAAGATGTGTTCAGAGTTTAGCCGACCGGATACGGTGAATGTTTAATCTGTCAGCTCTGCTTCACCTTCGTTGCTCTGGTTGGTGTAGCGCTATCCTATCGCATGCAGAGGGAGTTTGAAAGACATATATATATATATATATATATATATATATATATATATATATATATATATATATATATATATATATATGAAAAATAAATATTTATGTATAAAATATTTAGATTTATATATAATATAAATTATATAAATAAATATACAGGATATACATACAAATATTATTTAAAATATATGCATGAATGAGTGTGTATTTATAGTACACACGTATATTATGTAAACACAAACTTTTATTTTGGATGCGATTAATCGATTCATGATTCGGATCGCCAAACTCACGTGACTTCAGCAGTTTGACTCACGATCCGAATCATGAATCGATTCACTGACTCATAACGCTTCGAAGCTTTGTTGTGAAATCGGCCATCACTATATAAGTCGTTATTTAGTGTTTTTTGCGCACTAACTCTATTCTGGCCTCTTCATCAATGATTGTAGAGCCGCTGTAGTGAGATGGGCTTTGTAACGACGTCTTTAGTGCCTTTATGGGTCTTGAGAGAGGAAATGACATTGGTGTCAATGAAGGCCTTTCTGAGCCATCGGATTTCAACACTAATATCTTCATCTGTGTGTGAAGATGAGCGGAGGTCTGACGGCTGGCCACAGGAGGAATTAATGACAGAGTTTACATTTTTGGGTGAACTAACGCTTTAAGCAGAGTTGACACTGACCCGTGTGTGTATGTTTTCTGAGCGCAGGTTCAATGAAGACATCGAGTTCATGATCGGACACAAGCCCAACTTCTTCTGGCAGGCCACCTGGAGGCTGATCAGTCCTCTCATAGTGTTGGTCATCTTCCTGTTCTACTTCGTGACGACTGTGAGCAAAGAGCTGACCTACATCGCCTGGGACCCGGAGTCTGTACGTGCCCATCCACACCACATCACATCAGCCCGAAAATATCTTCTATAGATCAAGTTAAAGAGTTAAACACTCCAGCGTTTTTAGAAATAGGGCTTATTCAGCTTCTTTCCTACATTTAGATATGTGGGCAAATGCATTTTTGTCTCAGTGCATTGTTTTAGTTTGGCTGGGTCGCCGCTAGCTTAGCTTAGCATAATGAATGGAATCCTATGTTGCCAGCTAGCATGTCCTGAGTAAAAGTGATCCAAAAAACCCCCCCACCTAATTACTTCTTGTGGCCTGCGTATTCACAACGAGTACAAATAGCGATGCAGATTAAGACTAGGCGATTTATAGGCAGATATTGACCTGGGACTATATTATGGGGAAGCAGAGGCGAAGCACCGCTACTTGGGCGCATTTCTTAAAGGGGCCACACTATATTCCAGATCTTAAAGGGGCCACACTATATTCCAGCTCTTAAAGGGGCCACACTATATTCCAGCTCTTAAAGGGGCCACACTATATTCCAGCTCTTAAAGGGGCCACACTATATTCCAGATCTTAAAGGGGCCACACTATATTCCAGCTCTTAAAGGGGCCACACTATATTCCAGCTCTTAAAGGGGCCACACTATAATCCAGATCTTAAAGGGGCCACACTATATTCCTACTCGTGGGTCTTCTGCTGTTGTAGCCCATCCGCCTCAAGGTTGTGTGTGTTGTGGCTTCACCAATGCTTTGCTGCATACCTCGGTTGTAACGAGTGGTTATTTCAGTCAAAGTTGCTCTTCTATCAGCTTGAATCAGTCGGCCCATTCTCCTCTGACCTCGAGCATCAACAAGGCATTTTCTCCCACAGGACTGCTGCATACTGGATGCTCTTCCCTTTTCACACCATTCTTTGTAAACCCTAGAAATGGTTGTGTGTGTAAATCCCAGTAACTGAGCAGATTGTGAAATACTCAGACCGGCTCGTCTGGTACCAACAACCATGCCACGCTCAAAACGGCTTAAATCACCTTTCTTTCCCATTCTGACATTCAGTTTGGAGTTCAGGAGATTGTCTTGACCAGGACCACACCCCTAAATGCACTGAAGAACTGCCATGTGATTGGCTGATTAGATGATTGCATTAATGAGAAACTGAACAGGTGCTCCTAATAATCCTTTAGGTGAGTGTGTATAGAGTAATAAATGATCACATGCTGATGAAGGTCTGTGTTTCAGGAGAGTTTCCCGCTGTTGGCGACTCGCTCCTATCCGGACTGGATTTATATCATCATCTTCATCCTGTCTGGCGTTCCGGCGCTGGTTATCCCGGCCGTGGCTCTGTACAAACTCATCAGAAACCGCTGCTGCGCCTCAGAAAACAAACACGCCGCGCAGACGCTATACTCCATCTCTGACAAAATACAGATGCCCGACGAGACGGACAGTCACAGCTAAAGCCGATCATTCACCGAGCACAGAAATCAGAAAAACGCACAGTGACAGGAAATGTGCAACAGAAATAACCATCGACACACTGTAAAAAATATTTAAAAAATAAGTTATGAGTATATGTTTTATGAGAGGATGTTTTATGAGAGGAATAACATATGAGTATACGCTGCAAAAATGCTTTTCTTACTCAGTATTTTTGTCTTGTTTCTAGTCCAAACATCTAAAAATTCTTAAATCAAGAAGTATTTACTAGACAAGCAAAAGTAATTGTCTTGTTTTGGGAAAATACCCAAAATGAAGAGAGTTTTTGCTTAAAATAAGATCAATAATCTGCCAATGGGGTGAGAAAAATAATCTTAATTCAAACAGAAAACAAGATTATTTTTCTCACCCCATTGGCAGATTATTGATCTTATTTTAAGCAAAAACTCTCTTCATTTTGAGTTATTTTTTCCCAAAAGAGGACAATAATTTTTACTTGTCTAGTAAATGTTTCTGAATGTAAGTATTTTTAGATATTTTGACTAGAAACAAGACAAAAATACTGAGTAAGAAGAGCATTTGTTGCAGTGTGTGTTTTATGAGAGGATGTCTTTGTAAAAATGCGGAACAGACAGAGTCCAAAACTAATTTCCCTTCGGAGACAATAAAGTATATCTTAAGTTACCTGGTTGCCTTAAAATTCATTGAAATTAAAAATTTGAGTTAAACATTTTTGAGAATCGACAACCTTCATTTAAATATTATTAAACTATCTTGTAAGCATATTGGGTAATTGTGTGTGTTTTATTTCTGATGACGCAAGCAAAAATAAATAGTGCTATTCTCATGATTTATCAATTTTTTTATGTGGTTCAGATACAATAATATTTTGAGTTTCTATTTATTAAACTAATTTCCTTCATTGTATCAACTCAAATATTTAATTTCAATAAACTCAAAATTAAGGCCACCAGGTTACTCACTTTTTTAAGGTAAACAAGCACCTTTTTTACAGTGCACATGCTCGAGTTTACATGTGATTTGCAGTTTGATATTTTCTGTTGTTTGTATGTAAATACGCAAAGCTGATTTTAACATGTGTCTATTTTATTGTTTTATAATGATGCCACTGAAGATGCACGAACCAATAATGACATCCCAATCATAACACAAAGCCTATAAACGAGAATAAGCTTCATGCACGTCAAACTGAATGTTTTTGTTGCTTTTTAAAAAAACAATTTATATCCATATAAGCTAATATTTCTTTTTAAATAAACATTTCTCTTCAAAAAATGCTCTTTTTATTTAGTATTTTTTTCTTGTTTCCAGTCCAAATATCTAAAAATTCTTAAATCAAAATTAATTTACTGGATAATAAAATTACGTAAAATATTTGTTCTTGTTTTCTGGGGAACAATATCTAAATGAAGTGAGTTTTTGCTTAAAACAGGCAAAATGATCTGCCAATGGGGTGAGAAAAATAATCTTATTTCTGTTTGGGACGGAAACAAGAAACAAGATTTCAATAAGAAATAAGATTATTTTTCTCACCCCATTTGCAGATCATTTTGACTGTTTAAAGCAAAACTTTGATTTTATTTTTAAGAAAACAAGGAAAAATATCTCATGTCGTTTTACTGATCTAGTAAATGCATCTTGATTTAAGAATTGTTAGATATTTAGACTGGAAACAAGACAAAATGACTGAGTAAGAAGAGCATTTTTTCCAGTGTTGGAGGATTTGCATGCTTCATCTCATTAAATACTGCCAGTGTACAGTGACAATCATATATAATATTTACATGCACATTTTAATGTCTTATAAACATTAGAGGTCCATGTAATTGTAAATGTATTAAGTATTTTTATGATGCGCTTTTGTTGTTTGTTGTTGTTCTTAAAAATGGCATTTTAATAATAAACCAGATTTGATTATGTACATTTTATTGTTTTATAATGAAGTCACTAAAGATACGCAAACCTACATTAAGTGTCTAACCATAATGAGCGAGAAAGCAGCTGTTTACCCAGAGTTCTTTTGCCACTGGATGTCGCGTCGATGAGGCTGTCAGTCTAGTTGACACAGAGCTAAACCATTTAGTGCTTTGAGGAATAAGCAGGATTTTAAAATGTCTGCGATGTTTAATAGGGAGCCAGTGCAGTGTTGACAGAACTGGACTAATATGATCATACTTCCTGGTTCTAGTAAGAACTCGAGCTGCTGCGGTTTGGACCAGCTGGAGTTTGTTTATTAAGCGAGCAGGGCAACCACCCAGTAGAGCATTACAATAATCTATCTGTCTGTCTATCTATCTATCTATCTATCTATCTATCTATCTATCTATCTATCTATCTATCTATCTATCTATCTATCTATCTATCTATCTATCTATCTATCTATCTATCTATCTATCTATCTATCTATCTATCTATCTATCTATCTATCTATCATGGACCAGCTGGAGTTTGTTTATTAAGCGAGCAGGGCAACCACCCAGTAGAGCATTACAATAATCTATCTGTCTGTCTATCTATCTATCTATCTATCTATCTATCTATCTATCTATCTATCTATCTATCTATCTATCTATCTATCTATCTATCTATCTATCTATCTATCTATCTGTCTGTCTGTCTGTCTGTCTGTCTGTCTGTCTGTCTGTCTGTCTGTCTATCTGTCTGTCTGTCTGTCTGTCTGTCTGTCTGTCTGTCTGTCTGTCTGTCTGTCTGTCTGTCTGTCTGTCTGTCTGTCTGTCTGTCTATCTATCTATCTATCTATCTATCTATCTATCTATCTATCTATCTATCTATCTATCATGGACCAGCTGGAGTTTGTTTATTAAGCGAGCAGGGCAACCACCCAGTAGAGCATTACAATAATCTAGCCTTGCATTTTGCATCAAAAGCATGTGGCATAGTTTAAATATATTTTTAAGAATGCAGTTTTACAGATGCTAGAAACGTGGCTTTCAAATGAAAGATTGGTATCAAAGAGCACACCCAGGTTCCTCGCTGACGATGAGGGTGTGTGTGTGTGTGTGTGTGTGTGACGAGGGCTTGACAGAGCAGTCATCAAGTGTCAGACAGTATTCTAGGTTACTATGTGCAGAGGTTTTTGGTCCAATAATTAGAATCTGTTTGTTTGTATTTCAGAATTAAGTTGTAGGAAATTAGTCACAAAATGTTTTATATCCTAACACTGAGCCTTGCGGTACTCCATGCTGAACATGTGATCGGTGTGACATCTCTTCATTTACTGCTACAAACTGATAACGCTCAGATAAGTACGATTTAAACCATGCCAAAGCAGTTCCACTAACGCCAACATAATTTTCGATTCTATTCAGAAGAATATTGTGATCAATAGTATCAAATGCAGCGCCAAGATCGAGTAACACTAATAGACAGATACAACCACGATCAGATGATAAGAGTAAATCATTTGTAACTCTAATTAGAGCAGTCTCAGTACTATGATACGGTCTAAATCCTGACTGGAAATCCTCACAGAAGCCATTTCTTTCTAAAAAAAATAATAAAAAGGGATCATAGTTGTGAGGACACGGCCTTTTCTAGTATTTTTGATAGAAACGGTAGATTCGAGATTGGCCTGTAATTGACTAATTCTTTAGGATCAAGTTGCGTTTTTTTAATAAGTGGTTTAATTATAGCCAACTTAAAAGTTTTCGGTACATATCCTAATGTCAAGGATAAATTAATGATATTAAGCAGAGGATCTATGACCTCTGGAAATATCTCTTTTAATAGCCTAGTCGGTATAGGGTCAAGCATACATGTTGTTGATTTTGATGATTTAACACGTTTAGCCAATTCTTCTTCTTCTATAGAATCTGTTTGTTTGTTTTTCAGAATTAAGTTGTAGAAAATTATTAGTTATTAAGTTTTTTATATCAGCTATGCATTCCATTAATCTTGTGAATTGGTAGGTTTCGTCAGGGCGTGAGGAAATATAGAGCTGAGTATCGTCAGCATAACAATGAAAACTAACGCCATGTTTCCTAATGATATCTCCCAGTGGAGCAGATACAGGGTGAAGAGCAGCGGTCCTAACACTGAGCCTTGCGGTACCCCATACTGAACTTGTGATCGGTGTGACATCTCTTCATTTACTGCTACAAACTGATAACGGTCAGATAAGTACGATTTAAACCATGCCAAAGCAGTTCCACTCACGCCAACATCATTTTAAAAGAATGTTGTGGTCGATAGTATCGAATGCAGCGCTAAGATCGAGTAACACTAATAGAGAGATACAACCCCGATCAGATGATAAGAGTAAATCATTTGTACGGTCTAAATCCTGACTGGAAATCCTCACAGATACCATTTCTTTCTTATAAAAGGATCATAGTTGTGAGGACACGGCCTTTTCTAGTATTTTTGATAGAAACGGTAGATTCGAGATTGGCCTGTAATTAATTAATTCTTTAGGATCAAGTTGCATTTTTTTAATAAGTGGTTTAATTATAGCCAACTTAAAAGTTTTCGGTACATATCCTAATGTCAAGGATGAATTATTGATATTAAGAAGAGGATCTATGACCTCTGGAAGCATCTCTTTTAGTAGCCTAGTCAGTATAGGGTCGAGCATACATGTTGTTGATTTTGATGATTTAACGTTTAGCCAATTCTTCCTCTTCTATTGCAGTGAGTGTGTGTGTGTGTGTGTGTGTGTGTGTGTGTGTCTTCTCCTATAGCAGTAAATGAGAGTAATTTGTCCTCAGTGACACTACAATGCTCTGTCTGATACTGTAGTAGACGGCTGCATTGTTATAATTTTCTCCATAATATTGTCAATCTTGCACATAAGGAAGTTCATAAAGTCGTTACTGCTGTGCTGTTTGGAAACATCAGAAGTTGAAGCTTTATTTCTTGTTAATTTGGCCGCTGTACCGAATACATACTTAGGGTTTTGCTTGTTTTCTTCAAAGAGAGTTAAAAAATTAAGCAGATCTGGCAGTTTTTACGGCCTTTCTGTATGCAATCATGCTCTCTTTCCACTAAATGCGAAAAACCTCCAGTTTTGTTTTCTTCCAGCTGCGCTCCATTTTTCCGCTGCTGTTTTAAGGGCCCGAGTGTGCTCGTTGTACCACGGCGTTGGACTATTTTCTTTCATCTTCTTTAAGCGCAGAGGAGAGTCAATAGTTTCTATTGCAACATCGAGATCCTCTAGGCTATCTGGGATGCTGAGGAGATGAAACTGATCAGGAAGATTATTCATAAAGCAATCTTTAGTGGTAGGAATGATAGTTCTACCATATTCGTCTTCTATCATATTAGTCTTCTATTTTAATAGACATTTGGGGGATTTGCATGCTTTATCCCATATCGTACTATTGATCATGCCAGTGTACAGTGACAATTGTAAATGTATTATAAGTATTTTTATGATGTGCTCTTGTTGTTCTTAACAATGCCAGATTAATAATAAACCAGATATGATCATGTACAGTATCAGTAAAAATGCAATAAAGATATTCACTCTGAGCTGATAAGAAGAGATCAATCTATGTATTCAGACAGCAGATCATAACCAACTTATATACACTTATAGTCCAATTTACATTATTAATATTGTGAGATTACATAATATGTTAAGTTAAATGTAGGAATTGGCTGACTCAAATGTTCAAGTTTAGAGCAATTAAAAATTTTGATTGCAAAATAAAAATAAGTTCTGCTTACTTAAACTTTACATTTAATAATAATAATACATTTTATTTGTATTGCACTTTATATTAAACAAAATCTCAAAGTGCTACAGAATGAAAACAATCAACAACAAAATTAAATAAATAAATGAGTAAATAAAATAAAATAAATAAAACTGAAAAATTAAGAAGTAACAAATCAATCAAAAGCTCTGCTATAAAGGTTTTTAAGACCACGCTTAAAAGCATTTACAGTCTGTGGGGTCCGCAGGTGGTCATTATTATTATGAACTTAATACATTTGAGGCATATAATTACTATCAATTTTTTTTTCTCTTCCTGCCAACTTATTCGGGTTTACAATGTTTATAAAGTAATGTGTGCATTAGTTAGAATTATAAAAATATAAAAGAATCTGAATGTATTCAATCATTTCTAAAACGTAATAAACACATGAATATGGTATATTATTCGTAACCTAAAACAAGTTTTTATTTCTTTGAATATATATGGCTGTATGGATATTACTTATGAAGTACTTATTAAACAAAATTTTTAATATATATATATATAAAATGTAAGCTTATATGATTAAAATTTTAGTTTAATAATAAGTACTTTATACTTTACTATATATATAAAACGTAAGCTTGTTTTATAAAAATTTTAGTTGAATAAAAAGTACTAAAATAACAAACTAAAATTAAATTAAATAAGCTACGAGTAATAAGTAACAAGTTTGTTTTATTTCATTTTAGTTTTAGTTTAGTAATAAGTACTAATAGAATATATAACAGAACAAAAGATCTAATAAAATAGATTGTATAAAAAAACAAAACAAAAAAACACCACGAGTAAAACTTTCAAATTGAAATGAAAACTGCTAATATAAAAATAGAAACGTAATAGTAAACTATAATAGTCTATGAAGAGTAATAAATTAAACCCATTTACACGAGTCTTTTTCAGAACAAGCAGAAACAATCCAGCCGTGAGTAACATTACACATTAACTTCCACTGAGAGGAGTTTAGCCGTCATCCAACCTTTATCTGCTGACAAAACACTTAAAACGTCCCGGAATAAAAGAGCGAGTATTAAAGGTCGCTAATAACGAGCCGCCCGTCAGATCTCTTTACGATCACACACAGAGACAATCATCTCAATCACTTCCCTGAGATTATCACGGCCATCCCTCCATCTCTTCTCTTCTCTTCCATCTCTGAGCCCAAACGCAGCAGGAATGAAGTTTAAGCTGAAGCTCCCCAATCCGGGTCTGGATGAGCGCATTCCCTCGCACGCCGAGCTGGAGAAGCTGGAGCTGGAGGAGGCTGGAGAGCGGCCGCAGTGGGACAACAAAGCCCAATATATGCTGACCTGTGTGGGCTTCTGTGTGGGGCTGGGCAACGTCTGGAGGTTCCCCTACCTCTGCCAGAGCCATGGAGGAGGTGAGCCGGACACACACACACACACACACACACTGCCATGGAGGAGGTGAGCCGAACAGCATCCATCCAGAGGTGGACAGTAACTACAATTTTATGTAAATGTCTTAAAAGCATTCAGTCTTAAAGAAAATAGTTGCAAGACTCATGTATCCGGCCTCATAAGAGTATGTGTGTCAATGAGTAATAGGGTTAATATTAATAGTGACTAAATATTCCTATAGTCATTCAATAACCTGAGAGGATCCACCGCATAAACCTCAAAAATCACTTCATTCAGGAAATACCTAAACACTAAACACCTTCACAATTAATCTCACATTAAATTTGAGCATTCTCACTTCGGATAAATTACTTGTTTGATTTACTTAAAAAAGCATGGTCCAGTGGTTCAACGCAACTATGTTGAGTAATTTTTACAAATAACAATTTAGTTATATGAACAAAAGAAGTTCAAGTAAAGATGACAATTTCTTTGAGTAAATACAATCCATTTAAATTCGGCACTGTTACATAATATTTATACGTGCAGTTTACTTAATAATGTTAGATTTCTAAACGTGTATTATTTTAGGATTACATTTAAATAATTAATAAAAGTGTATTATGTTAGGATTAAATTAAATTAACTATTTGCTCTACAAGTACTAAATAGCAACAAGCATATTTTGAGAAACAAAATGCAAAAATGACCCATTGGACAAACTCATTTTAATTGAGGGCAGTAATGTGTATATGAATGCCCACATTTTTCCTTTTACTGAAAACCACATAAAATAACACTTTAATCCCTAAATTTACTCTCCTAATCCAGTCCCTTGCAAAGCATGCTGGGAACTACAGATCCACTGTGCAGTTTGTTCGTTTGACTCAGCAATGTTAAGATGCCTGAGCAAACACTTATTAAGTAAAGCTGACAATACTCATGTTTAGTAGAAACAGCTCAGTAAATTTAAGTTCAGGTAGTTACATGAGTTTTTTAAGTAATTTGAACAAAGATGATTTAAGTGCAACTAACAACAGTGAAATATCTTTTTTTTTTTTTTTTTTTTGGAGTCTGTCCGTCATCGGCTAAAGCCCGCCCTGATGATCTCATTGGTCAGTTTCTGTTGATCATCTGTCCGTCATCGGCTAAAGCCCGCCCTGATGATCCCATTGGTCAGCTTCTGTTGATCACCTGTCCGTCATCGTCTAAAGCCCGCCCTGATGATCTCATTGGTCAGTTTCTGTTGATCATCTGTCCGTCATCGGCTAAAGCCCGCCCTGATGATCTCATTGGTCAGTTTCTGTTGATCTTCTGTCCATCATCGGCTAAAGCCCGCCTTGATGATCTCATTGGTCAGTTTCTGTTAATCTTCTGTCCATCATCGGCTAAAGCCCGCCTTGATGATCTCATTGGTCAGTTTCTGTTGATCATCTGTCCATCATCGGCTAAAGCCCGCCCTGATGATCTCATTGGTCAGTTTCTGTTGATCATCTGTCGGTCATCGGCTAAAGCCCGCCCTGATGATCTCATTGGTCAGTTTCTGTTGATCTTCTGTCCATCATCGGCTAAAGCCCGCCTTGATGATCTCATTGGTCAGTTTCTGTTGATCATCTGTCCATCATCGGCTAAAGCCCGCCCTGATGATCTCATTGGTCAGTTTCTGTCAATCATCTGTCCGTCATCGGCTAAAGCCCGCCCTGATGATCTCATTGGTCAGTTTCTGTTGATCATCTGTCCGTCATCGGCTAAAGCCCGCCCTGATGATCTCATTGGTCAGTTTCTGTTGATCATCTGTCCGTCATCGTCTAAAGCCCGCCCTGATGATCTCATTGGTCAGTTTCTGTCGATCATCTGTCCGTCATCGTCTAAAGCCCACCCTGATGATCTCATTGGTCAGTTTCTGTCGATCATCTGTCCGTCATCGGCTAAAGCCCGCCCTGATGATCTCATTGGTCAGTTTCTGTCGATCATCTGTCCGTCATCGGCTAAAGCCCGCCCTGATGATCTCATTGGTCAGTTTCTGTTGATCATCTGTCCGTCATCGGCTAAAGCCCGCCCTGATGATCCCATTGGTCAGCTTCTGTTGATCACCTGTCCGTCATCGTCTAAAGCCCGCCCTGATGATCTCATTGGTCAGTTTCTGTTGATCATCTGTCCGTCATCGGCTAAAGCCCGCCCTGATGATCTCATTGGTCAGTTTCTGTTGATCTTCTGTCCATCATCGGCTAAAGCCCGCCTTGATGATCTCATTGGTCAGTTTCTGTTAATCTTCTGTCCATCATCGGCTAAAGCCCGCCTTGATGATCTCATTGGTCAGTTTCTGTTGATCATCTGTCCATCATCGGCTAAAGCCCGCCCTGATGATCTCATTGGTCAGTTTCTGTTGATCATCTGTCGGTCATCGGCTAAAGCCCGCCCTGATGATCTCATTGGTCAGTTTCTGTTGATCTTCTGTCCATCATCGGCTAAAGCCCGCCTTGATGATCTCATTGGTCAGTTTCTGTTGATCATCTGTCCATCATCGGCTAAAGCCCGCCCTGATGATCTCATTGGTCAGTTTCTGTCAATCATCTGTCCGTCATCGGCTAAAGCCCGCCCTGATGATCTCATTGGTCAGTTTCTGTTGATCATCTGTCCGTCATCGGCTAAAGCCCGCCCTGATGATCTCATTGGTCAGTTTCTGTTGATCATCTGTCCGTCATCGTCTAAAGCCCGCCCTGATGATCTCATTGGTCAGTTTCTGTCGATCATCTGTCCGTCATCGTCTAAAGCCCACCCTGATGATCTCATTGGTCAGTTTCTGTCGATCATCTGTCCGTCATCGGCTAAAGCCCGCCCTGATGATCTCATTGGTCAGTTTCTGTTGATCATCTGTCCGTCATCGGCTAAAGCCCGCCCTGATGATCTCATTGGTCAGTTTCTGTTGATCATCTGTCCGTCATCGGCTAAAGCCCGCCCTGATGATCTCATTGGTCAGTTTCTGTTGATCAGCTGTCCGTCATCGGCTAAAGCCCGCCCTGATGATCTCATTGGTCAGTTTCTGTTGATCATCTGTCGGTCATCGGCTAAAGCCCGCCCTGATGATCTCATTGGTCAGTTTCTGTTGATCTTCTGTCCATCATCGGCTAAAGCCCGCCTTGATGATCTCATTGGTCAGTTTCTGTTGATCATCTGTCCATCATCGGCTAAAGCCCGCCTTGATGATCTCATTGGTCAGTTTCTGTCAATCATCTGTCCGTCATCGGCTAAAGCCCGCCCTGATGATCTCATTGGTCAGTTT
This sequence comes from Pseudorasbora parva, assembly GCF_024679245.1. Classification (NCBI taxonomy): domain Eukaryota; kingdom Metazoa; phylum Chordata; class Actinopteri; order Cypriniformes; family Gobionidae; genus Pseudorasbora; species Pseudorasbora parva. The sequence continues at coordinate 42,905,462 of NC_090190.1, forward strand.
CTGTTGATCATCTGTCCGTCATCGGCTAAAGCCCGCCCTGATGATCTCATTGGTCAGTTTCTGTTGATCATCTGTCCGTCATCGTCTAAAGCCCGCCCTGATGATCTCATTGGTCAGTTTCTGTCGATCATCTGTCCGTCATCGTCTAAAGCCCACCCTGATGATCTCATTGGTCAGTTTCTGTCGATCATCTGTCCGTCATCGGCTAAAGCCCGCCCTGATGATCTCATTGGTCAGTTTCTGTCGATCATCTGTCCGTCATCGGCTAAAGCCCGCCCTGATGATCTCATTGGTCAGTTTCTGTTGATCATCTGTCCGTCATCGGCTAAAGCCCGCCCTGATGATCTCATTGGTCAGTTTCTGTTGATCAGCTGTCCGTCATCGGCTAAAGCCCGCCCTGATGATCTCATTGGTCAGTTTCTGTTGATCATCTGTCCGTCATCGTCTAAAGCCCGCCCTGATGATCTCATTGGTCAGTTTCTGTTGATCATCTGTCCGTCATCGTCTAAAGCCCGCCCTGATGATCTCATTGGTCAGTTTCTGTTGATCATCTGTCCGTCATTGGCTAAAGCCCGCCCTGATGATCTCATTGGTCAGTTTCTGTTGATCATCTGTCCGTCATCGGCTAAAGCCCATCCTGATGATCTCATTGGTCAGCTTCTGTTGATCATCTGTCCGTCATCGGCTAAAGCCCGTCCTGATGATCCCATTGGTCAGCTTCTGTTGATCACCTGTCCGTCATCGGCTAAAGCCCGCCCTGATGATCTCATTGGTCAGTTACTGTTGATCATTTGTCCGTCATTGGCTAAAGCCCGTCCTGATGATCCCATTGGTCAGCTTCTGTTGATCATCTATCCGTCATCGGCTAAAGCCCGCCTTGATGATCTCATTGGTCAGTTTCTGTCGATCATCTGTCTGTCATCGGCTAAAGCCCACCCTGATGATCTCATTGGTCAGTTTCTGTTGATCATCTGTCCGTCATCGGCTAAAGCCCGCCCTGATGATCTCATTGGTCAGTTTCTGTTGATCATCTGTCCGTCATCGTCTAAAGCCCGCCCTGATGATCTCATTGGTCAGTTTCTGTTGATCATCTGTCCGTCATCGTCTAAAGCCCGCCCTGATGATCTCATTGGTCAGTTTCTGTTGATCATCTGTCCGTCATCGGCTAAAGCCCGCCCTGATGATCTCATTGGTCAGTTTCTGTTGATCATCTGTCCGTTATCGGCTAAAGCCCGCCCTGATGATCTCATTGGTCAGTTTCTGTTGATCATCTGTCCGTTATCGGCTAAAGCCCGCCCTGATGATCTCATAGGTCAGTTTCTGTTGATCATCTGTCCGTCATCGTCTAAAGCCCGTCCTGATGATCTCATTGGTCAGCTTCTGTTGATCATCTGTCCGTCATCGGCTAAAGCCCGTCCTGATGATCCCATTGGTCAGCTTCTGTTGATCACCTGTCCGTCATCGGCTAAAGCCCGCCCTGATGATCTCATTGGTCAGTTACTGTTGATCATCTGTCCGTCATCGGCTAAAGCCCGTCCTGATGATCTCATTGGTCAGCTTCTGTTGATCCTCTGTCCGTCATCGGCTAAAGCCCGCCCTGATGATCTCATTGGTCAGTTACTGTTGATCATCTGTCCGTCATCGTCTAAAGCCCGCCCTGATGATCTCATTGGTCAGTTTCTGTTGATCATCTGTCCGTCATCGGCTAAAGCCCGCCCTGATGATCTCATTGGTCAGTTACTGTTGATCATCTGTCCGTCATCGGCTAAAGCCCGCCCTGATGATCTCATTGGTCAGTTACTGTTGATCATCTGTCCGTCTTCGTCTAAAGCCCGCCTTGATGATCTCATTGGTCAGTTTCTGTTGATCATCCATCCGTCATCGGCTAAAGCCCTCCCTGATGATCTCATTGGTCAGTTTCTGTTGATCATCCATCCGTCATCGGCTAAAGCCCGCCCTGATGATCTCATTGGTCAGTTTCTGTTGATCATCTGTCCGTCATCATCTAAAGCCCGCCCTGAGGATCTCATTGGTCATTTTCTGTTGATCATCTGTCCGTCATCAGCTAAAGCCCACCCCGATGATCTCATTGGTCAGTTTCTGTTCCGGCATAATTACTTCTCTATGGATCAAGTCCAGACTGAACCCGAGCTTAGATGTTGTGGGCGGGGCTGAGTTCGGCTGTGGGCGGGTCTGAGTTCGGCTATGGGTGGGGCTGCGTTCGGCTGTAGGCGGGGCCGAGTTCTGCTGTGGGCGGGGTTGAGTTCAGCTGTGGGCGGGGTTGAGTTCTGCTGTGGGCGGGGTTGAGTTCAGCTGTGGGCGGGGTTGAGTTTGGCTTGCCTCCGGGCTAGTCTTTGCTGTGAACCGGCCTTTAATATTCACAGACCTGATTGATGTGACACTCTGTTCCAGGAGCGTTTATGATCCCGTTCCTGATCCTACTGGTTCTGGAGGGAATCCCGCTCCTGCATCTGGAGTTTGCCATCGGGCAGAGACTGAGGAAGGGCAGTGTGGGCGTCTGGAGATCCATCAGCCCGTCGCTCACTGGAGTCGGTGAGTCTTTAAAGATAAGCCTGATATCTGAGTTATCCACAGCAGGACAGATCAGTTCACACTAATCTTTCCAGAGATCATAAAACTCCCCAGTTATTATCTGTTATCTTCCACCCCTCAGGCATCGCCTCCATGCTGGCTTCCTTCATAGTGGGCATGTACTATAACACCATCATGGCCTGGGTCATGTGGTACTTCTTCAACTCCCTGCAGGACCCACTGCCCTGGAGCCACTGTCCAGTGAATGCCAACAGAACAGGTACTTCTTTTATTACTGAAATTAAAAAACGCTTTAAATACCAGTGAAGTTTCACTATTCTTAATATCAGAAAAAACTAATAATAGACTAACTAATCAGTAGGGTTGGGTATCGTTTGGGCTTTTTACGATTCCAGTGCAAAACCGGCACTTTTAAAACGGTATCGGTGCCTAAACAGTGCCTGAACCGATACTTAAAAAAGAAAAAAAGAGCCAAAAAACAACAGTGGATTACATTAAAGAATGGATTTTTATAGATTTTTTTTTAATTAAAGATTATTTTTCTCACCCCATTGGCAGATTATTTATCTTATTTTAAGCAAAAACTCTCTTCATTTTGAGTTATTTTTCCCCAAAACAAGACAATTACTTTTGCTTGTCTAGTAAATACTTAAAATACTAGATATTTGGACTAGAAACAAGACAAAAATACTAAGTAAGAAAAGCATTTTTTGCAGTGAAAGCGTTCCACCCCTAGGGGCGGCCATTGCTAACCAAGCCATCACCTGCTGTTAGCATCCCATTGACTCCCATTCATTTTTGAGTCACTTTGACAGTGAATAACTTTACATCAGAGGCGTTTAAAGACTCCATTTGTCCATTGTTTATTTCTAAAGAAACACGACAATGCATAAAAGCCTCCATTACCTTGTATCTTACACTATCGCCCCGCAGAAGCTGTTTTTGTAAAAATAGGCTAACGATTGCGTCATAACCAACGCGACCCTGTCGCACAGTTGAGAAATTACCGTATAGACCTGAGGAGACGCTCGCAGGCAATCTTTACTGTCTATGAGACAGTCGGGGGGACGTGGAGACATAAAGTCTGATAAAGTCAAGGGGGAAGAATGGGGAGAAGCCCATAGTGAGCCAAAGGCAACGGGAGAAAATATTTAAACAACGTGATTCAGATTTCACTTTCCACATCTACTAGAAGACCTACAGCTGTCAGACAGGAGGCTCACGTCACATCTACGTCCTCAAGCTCAGTCTGAGCCTGCTCAGCCATCAGGAAGTAATGCGTCTAATTGACTTCACAATTCGGCGTTGAAGTCTATGGGGTCGCTGTGTCCATTTCTTTTACTGTCTATGCCTGGCTCGAGCGTTCCTAATGTGAGCGTGTGTCCGTGTGTCTCCCCCTGCAGGCCTGGAGTCAGAATGCGCGCGCAGCTCTCCGGTGGATTATTTCTGGTACAGAGAGACCCTGAACAGCTCGGCGGCGATCGAGGACTCCGGCGGGCTGCAGTGGTGGCTGGTGCTGTGTTTGTTCTGTGCTTGGATCGTGTTATACGTCTGCTGTATCAGAGGCATCGAAACAACAGGGAAGGTGATGACAAACCCGACAAAAAACGTTTAACATTCAGGGATATCATTGATTTAACTGCACTTACATTAAAGGGTTGGTTCACCCAAACATGTAAATTCTTCGAACTGTTATGAATCAGTGATCGAGAGTCAAACTGCTGAATCACGTGACTTTGGCGATCCGAATCATGAATCGATTCACTGACTCATAACGGTTCGAATCATGAATCGATTCACTGACTCATAACGGTTCGAAGCTTTGTTCTGAAATCGGCCATCACTATATAAGTCGTTATTTAGTGTTTTTGCGCACTAACTCTATTCTGGCCTCTTCATCAATGATTGTAGAGCCGCTGTAGTGAGATGGGCTTTGTAACGACGTCTTTAGTGCCTTTATGGGTCTTGAGAGAGGAAATGACATTGGTGTCAATGAAGGCCTTTCTGAGCCATCGGATTTCAACACTAATATCTTCATCTGTGTGTGAAGATGAGCGGAGGTCTGACGGCTGGCCAACCACAGGAGGAATTAATCACACAATGCACATTACAGGTTGAACTAACCCTTTAACATTTTCTTGTACCTGTAGTGTCTACTGTAGAGCTACATTATATGAACGCGTTTCATAACTGATGAACTTTGACACTGTTATTGAACTGAATCAACATCGAATCTGAACGGACTCTTTTGTCTTCTGCTTTTTTAGCTTAAATTGAAGTTGTTAAATTGAATTAGCATGTCACTAACATTATTTAGCATTTTGCTGATAAGATTTAACGTGTTAATCATGTTTTAACATGTTAGCATGAATTAGCATGCCACTAACATAATTTATGACACGTTGCTACTACCATTATTTAGCATTTTGTTTACTTGTTTTAGCACTGTTAACATGTCACTAACATTTACGAAACATTTTGACACGTTGCTAGCAAGAATTAGCATGTCACTAGCATTATTTAACACTTTGTTAACATGTTTTACCACACTGCTAGCATTAATTAGCGTGTCATTAACATTTACGACACATTTTAACATGTTGTTATCATTAATTAGCATGTCACGAGCATTATTTAACAGTTTGTTAACATGTTTTACCACACTGCTAGCATTAATTAGCGTGTCACTAACATTATTTAACATTTTGTTAACATGTTTTACCACACTGCTAACATTAATTAGCGTGTCACTAACATTATTTAGCATTTTGTTAACATGTGTAACACATATTGCTAGCATTAATTAGCGTGTCACTAACATTATTTAGCATTTTGTTAACATGTGTAACACATATTGCTAGCATTAATTAGCATGTCACTAACATTATTTAACATTTTGTTAACATGTTTTACCACACTGCTAGCATTAATTAGCGTGTCACTAACATTATTTACAATTTGTTAACATTTTTTATCACACTGCTAACATTAATTAGCATGTCAATAACATTTATGACAAGTTTTAACATGTTGCTAGCATGAATTAGCATGTCACTAACATTATTTAACATTTTGTTAACATTTTATATCACACTGCTAACATTAATTAGCATGTCACTAACATTATTTATAATTTGTTAAAAAATGTTACCACACTGCTAACATTAATTAGCATGTCAATAACATTTATGACAAGTTTTAACATGTTGCTAGCATGAATTAGCATGTTACTCGCATTATTTACCATTTTGTTAACATGTTTTAACACTACTAGCATTAATTAGCATGTCAGTAACATTTACAACGTTTTGACATGTTGTTATCATTAATTAGCATGTCATTAACATTTACGACACGTTCTGACATTTTGCTATCATTAATTAGCATGTCATTAACATTTACGACACGTTCTGACATTTTGCTATCATTAATTAGCATGTCAGTAACATTATTTAGCATTTTGTTAACACGTTTTACCACTACTAGCATTAATTAGCATGTCACTAACATTTACGCTTTGACATGTTGTTATCATTAATTAGCATGTCATTAACATTTGCGACACGTTCTGACATGCTGCTAGCATGAATTAACATGTCACTAACATTATTTAGAATTTTGTAAACATGTTTAACACATATTGCTAGCATTAATTAGTATGTCACTAACATTTACAACACGTTTTGACACGTAGCTAGAATTAATTATTAATTTGCATGTCATTATCATTATTTAACATTTTGTTAACATGCTTTAACACGCTGCTAGCATTAATTAGCATGTCACTAGTATGATTTAGCATGATGTTAACATGTTTTAACATTGCAAGCATGAATAAGCATGTCGTTAGCAGTATATAGCATGTTAACATATTTTAACACACTGCTAACGTGAATTAGCATGTCAATGGTATGATTTAGCATTTTGTTCAAATTTTTTAACTTTACAAGCATATAAGCATGTCACTAGTGTAAAGTTAACATGTTTTAGCACACTGCTAACGTGAATTAGCATGTCAATGGTATGATTTAGCATTTTGTTCAAATGTTTTAACTTTGCAAGCATATAAGCATGTCACTAGTGTAAAGTTAACAAGTTCTAGCACACTGGTAGCATGAAATAGCATGTCACTAGTATGAAATAGCATGTTGTAGCACAGTGCTAGCATGAATTAGGTGGCTTTATTGCCCTTGACATGTCCTCCGTCTCTCTCTAGGCCGTGTACATCACCTCCACTCTCCCGTACCTAGTCCTGACTATCTTCCTGATACGAGCTCTGACGCTTAAAGGCTCTCTGAGCGGAATCAAGTTCCTCTTCACTCCAGACGTGAGTTCACCAGCTAATCCTCAGCGCATGTGTTAGCGTGCTAAACTAGGCATCTGAGGGATCTGCTGACCTGTTTCCAGGTGAATGAGCTGATAAACCCCACCACGTGGCTGGATGCTGGAGCGCAGGTGCTGTTCTCCTTCTCTCTGGCGTTTGGAGGACTCATCTCCTTCTCCAGCTACAACTCTGTGCAGTGAGTGATCCCAAACACAAATCTGACTGATCTCTACATGAGCTAATATACTGTAGCTTATGTTGTACATAATGATTATTATTCCACCAGCAATAACTGTGAGCAGGACGCCGTCACCATTTCCATCATCAACGCTCTCACCTCGGTTTACTCCGCAACCGTCATTTACTCCATCATCGGCTTCAGAGCGACGGAGAACTATGATGCTTGTGTCGAGAGGTGCGTCCTTCACTAACTATATCACACACTATTATAGCGCCACCACGTGGCACTATCCCACCGCTTTTTGACCATTTAAAAACCTATTTAAGACCATTTTAAGACCTATTTAGGACCTTTTAAAGACATATTTAAGACATTTAAGACCTTTTTAAGACCTATTTTAGACCTTTTAAGAGATATTGATTAACTAAGACCTATTTTAAGACTTTAAAAGACTCTTTTAAGACCTTTTTAAAGACCTTTTTAAGACCATTTTAAGACCTATTTAGGACTTTTTAAAACCTATTTAAGACATTTTAAAGACTTATTTAAGACTTTTTAAAGACCCTTTAGAGACCTTTTAAAGATCTTTTAAAGACCTATTTAAGACTTTTTAAAAGACCGTTTTAAGACCTTTTAAAAATCTAATTAAGACCTACTTAAGACCTATTTAAGACTTTTTAAAGACCTTTTAAGACCTCTTAAAAGCCTATTTAAGACTTTTTAAAAAGCTGTTTTAAGACCTTTTAAAACCCTAATTAAGACCTACATAAGACTTTTGAAAGACCTATTTAAGAGCTTTTAAAAACCTCATTAAGACCTACTTGAGACCTATTTAAGACTTTTTAAAGACCTATTAAAGGCCTTTTGAAAACCTAATTAAGACCTACTTAAGACCTATTTAAGACTTTTTAAAGACCTTTTTAAGACCTTTTAAAAACCTAATAAGACATTTCAAAGACCTTTTTAAGGCCTTTTAAGACCTATTTAAGGCTTTTAAAAATCTATTTAAGACCTTTTAAAGACATATTTAAGACTTTTAAAGACCTTTATGAGACCTTTTAAGAGCTATTTATTGACTATTTAAGACCTATTTAAGACTTTTTAAAAGACCTTTTAAGACCTCTTAAAGACCTAATTAAGACTTTTTAAAACACCGTTTTGAGACCTTTTAAAACCCTATTTAAGACCTATTTAAGACCTACTTAAGACTTATTTAAGACTTTAAAGACCTATTTAAGACCTTTTAAAAACCTAATTAAGACCTACTTAAGACCTATTTAAGACTTTTTAAAGACCTTTTTAAGACCTTTTAAGACATATTTAAGACTTTTAAAAGACATTTTAAGACCTTTTAAAACCCTATTAAGACCTATTTAAGACCTTTTAAAAGACAATTTAAAACCTATTTAAGACCTTTTAAAAACCCAATTAAGACCTGTTAAGACCTTTTAAAGACTTTTTAAGACCTATCAACCCCACACTTTTGATGTAACCTTGTTGTATTATATCTGACCGTATGAGAGCTAAAGAACCGCACTCTCTCCGCAGTAACATCCTGGCGTTGATGAACGCGTTCGATCTGCCGGAGGGAAACCTCACAGAGAGCAACTATGAGTCTTTTCTGCAGCATCTCAACAGCTCCACACCAGCCGTCATTCAGGATCTCCAGCTCAAGACCTGTGACATCCAGACGCTCCTCAGCGAGGTATAACCCCCTGTCCAAGTGTGTGTGTGTTAAAACACACTGAAAAAAATGCTTTTCTTATTTAGTAGTTTTGTCTTGTTTCTAGTCAAAATATCTAAAAATTCTTGTTTTGGGAAAAAATATCTCAAAATGAAGAGAGTTTTTGCTTAAAATAAGATAAATAATCTGCCAATGGGGTGAGAAAAATAATGTTAATTCAAACAGAAAACAAGATTATTTTTCTCACCCCATCTGTAAATGTCTAGTAAATGTGTCTTAATGTAAGTATTTTTAGATATTTTGACTAAAAACAAGACAAAAATACTGAGTAAGAAGAGCATTTTTTGCAGTGGAGTCATCACACCAGAGACGGGTTTAAATCAGGCTGACTGATGTTTGTGCAGGGCGTTGAGGGAACCGGCTTGGCCTTCATCGTGTTCACCGAGGCCATCACCAAGATGCCCATCTCTCCTCTGTGGTCCGTGCTGTTCTTCATCATGCTCTTCTGTCTGGGATTGTCCACCATGTTTGGGAACATCGAGGGTGTGGTGGTGCCGCTCCAGGACCTCAACCTGCTCCCCAAAAAATGGCCAAAAGAAGTGTTCACAGGTAAGCACATCCACCAGCATGGCCGTCAGAAGCTAATAAAAAGTGGGTGGGTCCGGTTCCGATGGCCACGTCCACCAGGAATAGCTTTCGATGGCGAATTGATCTCGAGCTGCTCGTGTTGTTTTTCAGGACTCACGTGTCTGGTGTCCTTCGTGACGGCTCTTATATTCGTCCAATCCTCTGGGAATTATTGGCTGGCTCTGTTTGATGGCTTCGCCGGCTCTATCCCTCTGCTGGTGATCGCCTTCTGCGAGATCATCGCTGTGGTTTATGTCTATGGGATTGACAGGTGCGTGTTCATACACTCGATGTTTCACCAGTTATTCAACACACTTCAAATATGGCACTGAAAGCGCCACAGCGTAAACTAGTTTGCTCCATCAGAAGTGTCAGATGTTTTAAAGGTGTATGAATGGCTTTTTAAAATGTTTTATCCTGTTGTCTGAGGTCAACTAATGACGTCGTGTGGTTTTTACATTCAGAAACATCATAACTCATCAGTAATAGGCTATTTTCTGCACCGGTTTTGAGGCTCTCTCCTGAACGCTGGGTTTTGATGGGCGTGTCACTGGAGACTTGGAAGTAAACGCCCACGGCTAGGATTGGATAAGATTTGCATATTTAATGAGCTTCAGCTGTCAGTTCACATGAGGGAGAGAGTGAGGGAAAAGCGGCACCGGAATGATTCTCTCGATCACAGGGCTCACTAAACGTCTTTATCAAACAAACACAATGATTTATCTCTCATCCACCTGCGATTGATTGGAATATTATTTCTGTATTACATGGTCCACACGATCGGTGGATATAAGCGCGAACCACACACACACACACGCCCAGATCAAGAAAGGAATATTATTTCACTATCTGAGATTCACCGGCCGGCCGACGGGCTTACATTTTGGTAGTCCAGCGTGCTAAAGGTATGTTTTGTTAGACACGTACACAAGATCTGTAAAACTAATCTGCAATACTATCACATATAAAAAACACGTTTTACTCACATAAGTGTGTTGCACCATTCTGGTCAGATCCGATGTAGAAGCACAGCATTGTGTTTTAATCTCAATATGTCTGCAAATCCAGCACCTGAGACTTGTTTACAAACGATTCCGCAGTGAAATGAAGCGAACACACGTACATGTCTTCCCCACATGAGCTGGAACTTCATTAAAAATAAATGACGCATCACTCATTCCTAATATTAGGATCAGAAGGAAGCTTATGCAGCGACTGTGCTCTTCCACAAACAGGAATAGCGCAATATCTTGCTATCTTCGGCATGTTTATTGCTGCTGGCTAGAGTGATCCGAACAGCTTCATGGAGTCGGTGGGCGTGGCTACTGAATTAGATGAGTCGGTGGGCGTGGCTACTGAATTAGATGAGTCGGTGGGCAGGGCTACAGAATTAGAGGAGACGGTGGGCGGGACTACTGAATTAGATGAGTCGGTGGGCGGGACTACTGAATTAGACGAGTCGGTGAGCGGGGCTACAGAATTAGATGAGTCGGTGGGCGTGGCTACTGAATTAGATGAGTCGGTGGGCGTGGCTACTGAATTAGATGAGTCGGTGGGCGGGGCTACTGAATTAGATGAGTCGGTGGGCGGGACTACTGAATTAGACGAGTCGGTGAGCGGGGCTACAGAATTAGAGGAGCCGGTGGGCGGGGCTACAGAATTAGACGAGTCAGTGGGCGGGGCTACTGAATTAGACGAGTTGTTGGGCAGGGCTACTGAATTAGACGTGTCGGTGGGCGGGGCTACTGAATTAGATGTGTTGGTGGGCGGGGCTACTGAATTAGACGAGTCGGTGGGCGGTGCTACTGAATTAGAGGAGCCGGTGGGCGGGGCTACTGAATTAGACGAGTCGGTGGGCGGGGCTACTGAATTAGATGAGTCGGTGGGCGGTGCTACTAAATTAGATGAGTCGGTGGGCGGTGCTACTGAATTAGAGGAGCCGGTGGGTGGGGCTACTGAATTAGAGGAGCTGGTGGGTGGGGCTACTGAATTAGACGAGTCGGTGGGCGGGGCTATTGAATTAAGAGGAGCGGTGGGGAGGTTACTGAATTAGACGAGTCGGTGGGTGGGGCTACTGAATTAGACGAGTTGGTAGGCGGGGCTACTGAATTAGACGAGTCGGTGGGCGGGGCTACTGAATTAGACGAGTCGGTGGGCGGAGCTACTGAATTAGACCGAGTCGGTGGGCGGAGCTACTGAATTAGACCGAGTCGGTGGGCGGAGCTACTGAATTAGTTGATTTCTCAATTCATCAGCCCTTTACTAACTCCGCTCTTCCAGGTTCAACGAAGACATCGAGTTCATGGTGGGACACAAGCCCAATATCTTCTGGCAGGTGACGTGGCGGTTCCTCAGTCCCATCATCCTCCTGGTCATTCTCATCTTCTACTTCGTCACGACGGTCAGCAAACAGCTGACATACAACGTCTGGGACCCGGAATCGGTGCGTATTTTATCAGACTATTACTTTTTAGCTTATTTCTATATTTCTAATAAAAAAGATAAGCCTTTTTAAGACCAATTAAAGAAAATGTAAGTAACAAATTAAAGGGAAAAATAATCCAACCGCCTGGCTAAAATAACAACCGTTGGCTTTGCCCAGTCAACATGTTGTCTTCTTCTGGAGTCTCTCCATCATTGTCCGACTCTGGTTTGATCATAAAAGTCTGAACAGTTTCTGACATTTTCAGTGTGTGTGAGAGGAAATCAGAGCTGCTAATATGAGCTCTTGAAGCTCCGCCCTCTTTTAGAAAGGGGGCGGGGAGCAGCAGCTCATTTGCATTTAAAGGGACACACACAAAAACTGCATGTTTTTCGCTCACCCCCAAAAAGTGACAATTTTAAAGCGGTGGTTCTGTGTTTTTTTTCTAGGCTTTTCTAGGTGTTTATGGGGCGCAGAATAACATGTCTTAATACCTCTTTTTTAAAACGCTGTATGTTTCTTCTATTCTCCCTTTATTCCACACCGCTGCCTGTGCTTTGAACGGCTCGTCTGCTTCCTGCTTCTATGAAGCCCCTCCCTCTGAAAAACGCAATGGTCTTAGATTGGTCAGATGGCCAAATGTAGTTTCCTGTATTTTGATTGGCTGAAGTGCCAAGCACAGGTTAAGACCACACCCCTTCCCATTACGGGCAGAAGTCACATCTGCATAGACTAGCGAGGGTTTATGATGTCACCAACCCAGGAAGAAGCTCGTTGTAGTCCAAACCGGCCATTTTTGTAGGCAATAAACTGCCGTAACTTTAAAAGACAATATCTCCGTTTGCAGTGAACTCTCAGCGCTGTAACTTTGCAGAGACTGTTTATGCTCAAGCAGCGACATTACACACTAACTAAAGTTAAACAAGTCACATGGCATGCAAACACCTTTAACATGCTATAAAAATGATCTGTGAGGTATTTTAAGCTCAGACTTCACACACACTCTCTAGGGACATCCAAGACTTACCTTACATCAGGTAAAAACGGGCATTATAGGAGCCCTTTTTAAAATCTATATAGCTGTTGTTCTAAAGACTAACCTCATCTCGCTCTCTCTGAATGAACGCAGGATAACTTCCCAACGCTCAAAGAGGTGGAGTACCCGAACTGGATCAGCGCCGTCATCTTCATATTAGCCGGCATTCCCAGTCTCTGCATCCCGGGAGTCGCCATTATCCGGGCTCTGAGGAAATGCTGCTCAAAGGGACGAGAGAGCGCCATTCCTGAAAAACAGGACATACTCGTGAACACTATAGCTTAACTTCCATATGTTCAAATCAGCTTTCAATCACGATCTCGGACTAAATATAAAATATCTTAAACTGTGTGTGAAGATGAACGGAGGTCTTACGGGTGTGGAGCGACATTAGGGGGAGGAGTTAATGACAGACATTTCATTATGGGGTGAACTAACCCTTTAATGGAAAACATTTGGAGAAGCTCATGCAATGTGCAAAAAGGAACGCAATGCAAACCTGAACTATAGACTTTCCACACAACCACAAAAAAGAAGAACGCAATATAAATATGTATAAAGTGTACACAGTGCAATGTAAATTGAAAATTGCATTTAATGACATTATTCTGTCATGTATATAATATACTCATGTATAATCACAGATGTTTTGCTGGGTCTCTATCCACTTTATTTTGCTATGTGTATTTAATTCTGAATATATGCAATACTTCCGAATTCATTAGCTGCTTAAGTGCAGTAAACCGTAAAACTTTTGTTGACATGTTTTAGCATTTAACAGATCGCTAACATGTTTTAACATTTCGCTAGCATGATTTAACAGATCGCTAACATGTTTTAACATTTCGCTAGCATGATTTAACAGATCCCTAACATGTTTTAACATTTCGCTAGCATGATTTAACAGATCACTAACATGTTTTAACATTTTGCTAGCATGATTTAACAGATCGCTAACATGTTTTAACATTTCGCTAGCATGATTTAACAGATCGCTAACATGATTTTACAGATCGCTAACATGTTTTACATTTTGCTAGCATTTAACAGATCGCTAACGTGTTTTAACATTTTGTTAGCATTATTTAACAGATCGCTAACATGTTTTAACATTTTGCTAGCATGATTTAACAGATCGATAACATGTTATAACATTTTGCTAGCATGAATTACCACATTGCTAACATGTTGTTAACATGAATTAGCAAATTGTTAACATGTTGTTAACATAAATTAGCACATTGCTAACATGTTGTTAACATGAATAAGCACATTTGAACATATGTTAACATAATTTGCTAGCATTACCACCATGCTAAGTTGATAGCACGTTTAAGCCTTTTTGCAAGCATGATTTAACAGATCGCTAAAATGTTTTAACATTTTGTTCACATGAATTACCACATTGTTAACATGTTTTAGCATGTCGCTAACATGCTTTAATACATTGGTAATATGTTTAGCATGTTGTTAACATAAATCAACAAATTGTTACCATATTTTAACATACTGCTAACATGATTTAACACAGTGCTAACATGTTTTAACATTTTGCTAGCATGATTTAACAGATCGCTATCATGTTTTAACATTTTATTAGCATTATTTAACAGATCACTAACATGTTTTAACATTTTGCTAGCATGATTTAACAGATCGCTAACATGTTTTAACATTTTGCTAGCATGATTTAACAGATCGCTATCATGTTTTAACATTTTGTTAGCATGATTTAACAGATAACTAACATGTTTTAACATTTTTAACCACATTGCTAACATGTTAACATGAATTAGCACATTGTTAACATGTTGTTAACATAAATTAACACATTGCTAACATGTTGTTAACATGAATAAGCACATTGTTAACATATGTTCAACAATTTGCTAGCATTACCACCATGCTAAGTTGATAGCACGTTTAAGCCTTTTTGCGAGCATGATTTAACAGATCGCTAAAATGTTTTAACATTTTGTTCACATGAATTACCACATTGTTAACATGTTTTAGCATGTCGCTAACATGCTTTAATACATTGGTAATATGTTTAGCATTTTGTTGACATGAATTAGCACATTGTTAACGTATATTAACAATTTGCTAGCATTAATTAACACATTAACATGTTTTAACTTGTTTCTGGCATTAACACATTGGTAACATGTTTTGACATGTTTGGTAACATGAAGTAGCACATTGCTAACGGTTTCACATTTTGCTAGCATTATTTAATATTGTTGACTTGTCTTATCTTGTTGTTAGCATTTATAAACAACATTGATAACATTTTTTAACATATTGCTAGCATTCATTTAGTACATTGTTAATGTTTTAATATTTTAACATGAATTAGCACATTAGTTGATATATTATAACATTTTTGCTAACATGATTTAACCCGTTGTTAACATCCTTTAGCATGTTGTTAACATAAATCAACAAATTGTTACCATATTTTAGCATACTGCTAACATGATTTAACACAGTGCTAACATGTTTTTTTCAATGTTTGCTAACGTAAAGTAGTACATTGCTAACATGTCTTAGCATTTAGCTAGCATGAATCAACACATATGTAACATGTCTTATCTTGTTGCTTCCATTAATTAGCACACTGATAACATGTTCATAACATTTTGTGAACATGAATTAACACATTGTTAACATTTTAACATATTGCTAACATGATAACACATTGCTAACATGTTTTTAAAATGTTGATAACATTAATTAGTACATTGCTAACATGTATTAGCATGTTGTTAGCATGAATTAGCACATTATGGTACTAACATGTTGCTAACATGAATTAGCACATTACTAACATGTTTCTAATATGCTTTAGCACATTTGTTAACATGTCTTGTTGCTAGCATTAACACATTGCTAACATGTGTTAGCTTGTTTCTAGCATGATTTTAACACGTTGCTAACATGTTTTAGCACATAATATATAGTTTGTGTCGGCAAATACTCTGTAAGTGTTGAATCAGAGTTTTGACCTGTCAATCAAAGCCTAATCGGATCAGAACTCAAGAGCTGAAGCTGAGTTTGAATCTCATGATTACTTTGACCGAGTGTCATAACTTTGCCTTCCATATGTTACGAATAAGGTGGATAGAAAACACATTATCTACAGTAGCAGTGTGTGTGTGTGTGTGTGTGATGGGTAGGTTTAGGGGCAGTGTGTGTGTGTGTGTGTGTGTGTGTGTGTGTGTGTGTGTGTGTGTGTGTGTGATGGGTAGGTTTAGGGGCAGTGTGTGTGTGTGTGTGTGTGTGCGATGGGTAAGTTTAGGGGTAGGGGCAGTGTGTGTGTGTGTGTGTGTGTGTGTGTGTGATGGGTAGGTTTAGGTGCTGTGTGTGTGTGTGTGTGTGTGTGTGTGATGGGTAGGTTTAGGGGCAGTGTGTGTGTGTGTGTGTGTGTGTGTGTGATGGGTAGGTTTAGGGGCAGTGTAAGGGGATAGAAAATACGGTTTGTACAGTATAAAAACCATTACGCCTATGGAGAGTCCCCATATGTCACAAAAACAAACGTGTGTGTGTGTGTGTGTGTGTGTGTGTGTGGTCTATATGATTCCCACGCCGCGCTGGTTTTAATGCTGCTGTGATACCTGAGGAACTGAACAGCCTGTCCTTCAGATTTCTTCGCTCTTATCTTTAATTGTTAGATTAATAACTCAGATATGCTGTTCTCTGTTTCTAATAGACACTTCATGTTTTATTGGTCCTTGTGTTAAACTGTCATCATTATTACTTGAGAGTCCAGCATAACTATAATTAATGCAGCTTCACACACACACACACACACACACGTTTGTTTCGCTATATTAGTGAGGACATTATATAGACTTCCATTGATTTGATATCAGATTAATGCTACTTTCTATCCCCTAACCCAACCCCTGTCCCTAAACCTACCCATCACACACACACACACACACACACACACACACACACACACACACACACACACACACACACACACACACACACACACACACACACACACACACACACACACACACACACACACACACACACACACAGCCCGTATCCCTAAACCTCCCCATCACAGAAACATGTGCAAAACAATAGCTTTAAATAAAAACATGTTTTTGGCGATTTATAAGCCTTTTTAACCAGTGAGGACCAGTCCAATGTCCTCACCTTGTTTTCATGTTTTACTATATAAGGGAGGACATTTGTGTCCTCACAAGTATTGCCAAACAAGAAACACACACACACACACACACACACTCCAGATTGTGTGATGTCTCTCAGTCTCCAGCCGGTGGCGCTGTGAGCTCAATACTCGACCTGAGACAAAGGCTTCTAGCCAAGCTTTCATGCTCTACACACAATTTATACATTAAAAAAAATAATATATCTATCTAATATAAACACTATATCTGTAGCACTGTGTGTGTGTGTGTGTGTGTGAGTGTGTGTGTGTGTGTGTGTGTGCGTGTGTGCGTGTGTGTGTGTGTGTTGTCTATATCATTCCCACGCCACACTGGTTTTAATGGTGCTGTGATACCTGAGGAACTGAACAGTCTGTCCTTTAGATCTTTCATTGTTAGATTAATAACACACACACACACACACACACACACACACACACACACACACACACACACACACACACACAACACACACAAACACACACACACACACACACACACACACACACACACACACACACACACACACACACACACACACACACACACACACACACACACACACACACACACACACACACACACACACACACACACACACACACACACACACACACAGGTTTAGGGGAAGGGGCAGTGTTATTAATCTAACAATGTAAGATCTAAAGGACAGACTGTTTAGTTCCTCAGTGTGTGTGTGTGTGTGTGTGTGTGTGTGTGTGTGTGTGTGTGTGTGTGTGTGTGTGTGTGTGTGTGTGTGTGTGACATATGAGGACACAAGTGTGTATAATGCCATGGGTATGACACAGGTATTACAGGAGAGGGTGAAATATGAGGACATTACCCATGGCCCCACTTTACAAAAGGCTTATAAATCACACAGGAGGAGTTTTTCCTGTGATGGGTAGATTTAGGGGCAGTGTGTGTGTGTGTGTTTGTGTGTGTGTGTGTGTGTGTGTTTTCTCACTGCTGTTTTTAATAATGAGTTCTGGAGATCTCTCTAAACTGCAGTATCTCATTGAGTTAGAGTTTATTTCAGTGTCCGTTACACACATGTCCATCCTGTGCTAATCGCCCAAACCCATTAGTAAGTACACACTCTCATAATGACACACACACTCACTCTCTTAATGACACACACACTCACTCTCATAATGACACACACACTGTCATAATGGCCGCTCTCCCAGTGTAAGAAAGGACTTTGTTTTGAGACGAATCAAATAAACTCCTAATGAGGACAATAAAAGAATAACAGCTCAACCTTTAGCCGTGTGTGTTTTTACAGTAAAACACGGATTTGAGCAGCATTCCTGTCAGCGCCGGTTACACATTAAACACACACACACACACCCCCGGCTTACAGCGTCTCCATGCATAACCCATCCATCACACACTCACTCACACACACACTCGGCGTCAGGATGGACACGGTCAGCCAATCGTCCAGCGCTCAGGAACGGCCCAAATGGGACAATAAGGTCCAGTACCTGCTGACCTGCATCGGGTTCGCTGTGGGGCTCGGGAACGTCTGGAGGTTCCCATACCTGTGCCAGATCTACGGCGGAGGTGAAGAGTGTGTGTGTGTGTGTGTGATGCTCTTCCTCAGTGTTTCTGTCCCGTTTCGGAAATCAGGATCGGTTTCCTGGAGAAACAGAACGACGAATTCAAAGGAAAAAACAAGATTATGATCATTCCAATACTCATTAGTTAACATTAATAATGCATTAATGAACATGGACTAATGAAGAGTGACGGCTGTATTTACAGTGAGCATTTCTTTAATAAGTCATTCGTTGATCACTAAACGGAGCGGTTTGATGTTAAAATGCATCAGTAAAAGCTGAAATGAACATTAAGATGAATAAATATTGTATGGCTCTAATGAAAACATTCTGAGTTAATAAATCCCTTTAAAATGAAGATTCGTTCACTGGAGAAGCAGAACGACTGGAGATATGAAGACTTCGTTTACAGGAGAAATGATCATAATCTTGTTTTGCCTTTATTGGGAAGATTTTCTGACTGAGATGTTTGTTCTTTGAAGCACAAACTCGTCGTATTTATAATGCGTTAATGAACGTGCTGTTATTACTTTTAATACTTATAATTTTGCAATCATTTTTAAAATAATTAGGACAGCACATTTACTCTATTATGTCTTATTTGTATTTACATATTGAAGCATTTAAACGCTTATAATATCATATATCAGTCTAAATACTTCAGTTTTTATATTATATTATAGGCCGTTATGATTATATTATATGGTAAGCCTAATAAAGGACTGATCTCAGCGGGATGGTTTACGGATCATTGCCATTAAAAAAATGGCATGTGATGGGTTAGGGGCAGTGTGTGTGTGTGTGTGTTTGTGTGTGTGTGTGTGTGTGTGAGATGGGTAGGTTTAGGGGCAGTGTGTGTGAGTGTGTCTGTGAGATGGGTAGGTTTAGGGGCAGTGTGTGTGAGTGTGTCTGTGAGATGGGTAGGTTTAGGGGCAGTGTGTGTGAGTGTGTCTGTGAGATGGGTAGGTTTAGGGGCAGTGTGTGTGTGTGTGTGTGTGTGTGTGTGTGAGATGGGTAGGTTTAGGGGCAGTGTGTGTGTGTGTGTGTAAGATGGGTAGGTTTAGGGGCAGTGTGTGTGTGTGTGTGTGTGAGATGGGTAGGTTTAGGGGCAGTGTGTGTGTGTGTGTGTGTGTGTGAGATGGGTAGGTTTAGGGACAGTGTGTGTGTGTGTGTGTGTGTGTGTGTGTGTGTGTGTGTGTCTGTGAGATGGGTAGGTTTAGAGGCAGTGTGTGTGTGTGTGTGTGTGTGTGTGTGTGTGTGTGTGTGTGAGATGGGTAGGTTTAGGGGCAGTGTGTGTGAGTGTGTCTGTGAGATGGGTAGGTTTAGGGGCAGTGTGTGTGTGTGTGTGTGTGTGTGTGAGATGGGTAGGTTTAGGGGCAGTGTGTGTGTGTGTGTGTGTGTGTGTGTGTGTGAGATGGGTAGGTTTAGGGGCAGTGTGTGTGTGTGTGTCTGTGAGATGGGTAGGTTTAGGGGCAGTGTGTGTGTGTGTGTGTGTGTGTGTGTGTGTGTGTGTGTGAGATGGGTAGGTTTAGGGGCAGTGTGTGTGAGTGTGTCTGTGAGATGGGTAGGTTTAGGGGCATAGGGGCAGTGTGTGTGAGTGTGTGTGTGTGAGATGGGTAGGTTTAGGGGCAGTGTGTGTGTGTGTGTGTGTGTGTGTGTGTGTGTGTGTGTGTGTGTGTGTGTGTGTGTGTGTGTGTGTGTGTGAGATGGGTAGGTTTAGGGGCAGTGTGTGTGTGTGTGTGTGTGTGTGTGTGTGTGTGTGTGTGTGTGTGTGTGTGTGTGTGTGTGAGATGGGTAGGTTTAGGGGCAGTGTGTGTGTGTGTGTGTGTGAGATGGGTAGGTTTAGGGGCAGTGTGTGTGTGTGATGGGTAGGTTTAGGAGTAGGGTGTGTGTGTGTGTGACGGGTAGGTTTAGGGGTAGGGTGTGTGTGTGTGTGATGGGTAGGTTTAAGGTGTGTGTGTGTGTGTGTGATGGGTAGGTTTAGGGTAGGGTGTGTGTGTGTGAGTGATGGGTAGGTTTAGGGGTAGGGTGTGTGTGTGTGTGTTTGTGAGTGATGGGTAGGTTTAAGGTGTGTGTGTGTGTGTGTGTGTGTGTGTGTGTGTGTGTGTGTGTGTGTGATGGGTAGGTTTAGGGGTAGGGTGTGTGTGTGTGTGTGTGATGGGTAGGTTTAGGGGTAGGGTGTGTGTGATGGGTAGGTTTAGGGGTAGGGTGTGTGTGTGTGTGTGTGTGTGTGATGGGTAGGTTTAGGGGTAGGGTGTGTGTGTGTGATGGGTAGGTTTAGGGGTAGGGTGTGTGTGTGTGTGTGTGTGATGGGTAGGTTTAGGGGTAGGGTGTGTGTGTGTGATGGGTAGGTTTAGGGGTAGGGTGTGTGTGTGTGAGTGATGGGTAGGGTGTGTGTGTGTGTGTGTGATGGGTAGGTTTAGGGGTAGGGTGTGTGTGTGTGAGTGATGGGTAGGTTTAGGGGTAGGGTATGTGTGTGTGTGTGTGTGTGTGTGTGTGTGTGATGGGTAGGTTTAGGGGTAGGGTGTGTGTGTGTGTGTGTGATGGGTAGGTTTAGGGGTAGGGTGTGTGTGTGTGTGAGTGATGGGTAGGTTTAGGGGTAGGGTGTGTGTGTGTGAGTGATGGGTAGGTTTAGGGGTAGGGTGTGTGTGTGTGATGGGTAGGTTTAGGGGTAGGGTGTGTGTGTGTGAGTGATGGGTAGGGTGTGTGTAAGGAGAGAGAATATACAATATAAAACCAATACGCCTATGCAGAGTGCCCAATAAAACATGTAAACACAGCATGTGCGTCTTTGTGCGTGTGTGTGTGTGTGTGTGTGTGTGTATGCGTGCGTGTGTGTGTGTGCGCGTTTCAGGAGCGTTCCTGATCCCGTACCTGATCGCGCTGGTCTTCGAGGGTCTGCCGCTGCTGTATCTGGAGCTGGCCATCGGTCAGAGTCTGAGGAAGGGAAGCATCGGCGTCTGGCACTCCATCTCTCCTCTGCTGGGCGGCCTGGGTAAGAGTGTGTGTGTGTGTGAGAGAGAGAGAGTGTGTGTGTAAGTGAATCAAACCCTTTAAGAAGTTCATAAAGCGTGATTGAGTGCTTCACACACACGTCTGCAGGAGTGGCGTCCATGTTCCTCTCCTTCCTGGTGGGATTGTTCTATAACACCATCCTGGCCTGGGTCCTGTGGTACTTCTTCCACTCGTTCCAGGATCCGCTGCCCTGGAGTCAGTGTCCTGTCAACGCCAACAACACGGGTACACACACACACACACACACACACACACTCACTCATACACACACACACGCACGTGGGATGTAGATATTGTCTGAGAGTTTTGTGTGGATGGCTGATGTCTCGCAGGTTTCGTGGAGGAGTGTGTGGTCAGCACACCGGTCAACTACTTCTGGTACAGGCAGACTCTGAACATCTCTCCAGACCTGGAGCAGAGCGGCTCGCTGCAGTGGTGGCTCGTGCTGTGTGTGGGCTCGGCCTGGGCCATCGTCTACATCTGCTTCATCAGGGGCATCGAGACCATCGGGAAGGTGTGTGTGTGTGTGTGTGTGGGGGGGGGGGGATGTAATGTGGTGACTGTAAAGTATAGAAGTATTTGTTTTCAAAAGTAAATGTCCTTCTTTATGTCGCCGCATTATTGTATTATAGTTGTATAAATGCACATTATGCCATCATGGTTTAAGCCAGTCAGTGACGCTCCATCTGACACACTAGCAGACGACTAACTTAAACTCATTTAAATACTTGTAGAAAAGTTACAAAGCTCTTTATAAAGCTGCTGTCACTTTAAGGCCGAATGCACGGATCCAATACACTGATACACATCTGATATTCTCACACTGTTCACCTTCACTGAAGACAGAATCAACTTTGTTTATGTGAATCCTCCACTAAATGAGCATTTGGACATCCGTCTTCTTCCATTTTGCTCTAAACTATAAATCAGTGTTTAATAAATGCTGTGAAATCATTGAACTTCACGAGACTCTACAAGAGTGATTCCTGAAAGGCTTTCTGCAAAAACCCAAACACCTTTTAAAGAAGAAAAAAATCATCACTGACTTTCAAAGCTGCGACAGAAACGACTTTCCACTTCGAGGACCTTGATAGAAATGTAGTGGAGTAAAGAGGACGATATTTGTCTTTCAGATGGAGTGAAGTTAAAGTCAGAAGTTTACAGAAAAAATAATACTCCAGTAAAGCACAGAGACTCAAACAGTGGACTTCAGTACAGGACTTAAGTAAATGTGCTTTACTGTCCACCTCAGGCCGTGTATGTGACCGCGACCTTCCCGTACCTAGTGCTGACCATCTTTCTGGTGAGGGCCCTCACATTACCCGGGGCCGCGGAGGGCCTCCGGTACCTCTTCACTCCAGACGTGAGTCTCACTGCACAGATCTGCCATATGGGACACCAGCGGGAGACTGAGGCATGTGTGTGTGTGTGTGTGTGTGTGTGTGTGTGTGTGTGTGTGTGTGACCTCTCTCTCTGCAGTGGACCCTGCTGACCGACCCTCGGGTGTGGCTGGACGCCGCTACACAGATCTTCTTCTCTCTGTCTCTGGCCTTCGGAGGACTCATCGCCTTCTCCAGCTACAACCCCAAAAAGTGCGACACTGTTACACAATTTTCCTTAAAGGGCTGATGAATTGAGGAATCAACTTTCCCTTGAGCTTTTGATATATAAAGGTCATGATCATATAATAATATCCTGTAAGTTTCAGAGCTGAAAACTTCCTTGTTAGTCAAAGAAAAGCTTTTATAGACACCAGACCCAGAAAACGATCGTGTTCACATCTTTACGTCACCTAGTGGCGAAACACCGCCGCTACAGAACAATAAGCACATCTAATTCAGTAGCCCCGCCCACTGACTCATCTAATTCAGTAGCCCCACCCACCAGCTTATCTAATTCAGTAGCCCCGCCCACCGACTCGTCTAATTCAGTAGCCCCGCCCACCGACTCGTCTAATTCAGTAGCCCCACCCACCAGCTTATCTAATTCAGTAGCCCCGCCCACCGACTCGTCTAATTCAGTAGCCCCACCCACCAGCTTATCTAATTCAGTAGCCCCGCCCACCGACTCGTCTAATTCAGTAGTCCCGCCCACTGACTCATCTAATTTAGTAGCCCCGCCCATTGACTCGTCTAATTCAGTAGTCCCGCCCACTGACTCGTCTAATTTAGTTGCCCCGCCCATTGACTCGTCTAATTCAGTAGTCCCACCCACCGACTCGTCTAATTTAGTAGCACCGCCCACCGACTCGTCTAATTAAGTAGCCCCACCCACCGACTCATGTAATTAAGTAGCCCCGCCCACCGACTCATCTAATTCAGTAGCCCCACCCACCGACTCATGTAATTAAGTAGCCCCGCCCGCCGACTCATCTAATTCAGTAGCCCCACCCACCGACTCATGTAATTAAGTAGCCCCGCCCGCCGACTCATCTAATCCAGTAGCCCCGCCCACCGACTCATGTAATTAAGTAGCCCCGCCCGCCAGCTCATCTAACTCAGGAGCCCCGCCCACCGACTTCATTTAACTGCAGAATCGTTTGTAAACAAGTCTCAGGTCGAGCTGGATTTGCAGACATATTGAGATTAAAACACAATGCTGTGCAGAGTCCTGCAACGGGTCGGGTACCCGCATAAAAGTGGCTAAAACGGGTGGATTGTGACATTTATAAAATTCACGGGCGGGGATGCGGGCGGATAATTAACTCTGTGCGGGCGGGTAGTAGCGCGGATGGGCGGATGAAAAATATGTGCAATATTTCTGTGGCAAAGTGAACGAGAGAGAGAGAGAGAGAGAGAGAGAGAGAGAGAGAGAGAGAGAGAGAGAGAGAGAGAGAGAGAGAGAGAGAGAGAGAGAGAGAGAGAGACCAGGGCGTGATTGTGAATGAGCGTCACCTGCGAGCCACACCGGTCTCGAGTCCTCTGAGGGAGCTCGGAAACATATAAGGACGAGAGATCACCAGACCTGGATTTAACGTTGAGTTGTGTTTACGTTTTATTGTGTGCGCTTGGCAGATGTCCATGAGCATGAGGGGCTGCCCACGTTACTTTCGTTTTGTTTGGTTAAAGTCTTTTAAATGTTCGCTGGTTCCCGCCTCCTTCTTCCCCCATCGAACATATTGTAGGCTATTACAATTTCTATGTCCAAATTACCATTACACACACACGCAACAACGATATAGGGGTGTGCATTGGCACTGCCTTCACGATTCGATTCGATTACGATTCACCAGGTAACGATTCGATTCGATTCTACGATGCATTGCGATGCATCAAAATTCTACTGCACACAAAGCTAATTTTTCATCAGTCATGAGGCAATACAAGCAGATATTAAACAACAGATTGTATTGGCTGCTATGTGTCTCCTGTATCTTTGACATAAAAGTTATTAAATAAAATAAAATGTAATTAAATAAAATTAAATAAAATGCAATTAACCCTTAAATGCATGACTGTTTCACCAAACATTCTTACATATTCAGGTCGTTAGCGACCCAGATCTATATTTAACACTGATAGACCTCCACCTGTCGTGATAATATATAAAACTCCTGATTTTAGAGTAACAGCTACAGAAGAATAAAATAAAACCTATTTCGTTACCTTTTGGAGCTTGGAAGGGTTCAGTTTGAGCAGATGTTTAACACCATCATCATCTGTCCTCGTCAGAGCTCGTTTACCAGTATATTCAGCATCTGCTCATATTCGCCATCTCCAGCATATTCTCCAAACTCATTCTCAACGTCTTCAAAATCAATATTTTGATCACTGACAGCTTCTTGACCACATCCATCATCAGTGACAGTGACACTAGCATATGATTGTGTTTAGTACTTGCTTTCTGCGGTAAATCACTGAGTCATTTCAAGTTTTGCAGATTATTATTATTGTTTCGTTTTCTGTCAGAGGTAACTATGAGTGAAACGTCACTTCATCATTGGGTATCAGACATTGCCACCTTGTGGAATAAAGGTAAATTGCGCCATATTTCGTCATTATAGATTAATTTATTATTGTGCAAAAAATATATACGAACAATCCTACACACCTCGGGTCGTTAGCGCGTTTTTAATAACCCGTCTATCGCGGTCATCTCCCTCCGCCTCAGCCATCTTCCTTGTTGTTGTTGTTATTCTCCCGGAACCGGAAGTATTTGAAACTTCACAACTTTATCGTCCGCCAGAAAATAAACAGTGACATAATCGATTATGGCACTTTGCCGCATCGATGCTGAATCGTTCATGCCCCGCATCGTGATGCATCGCCGAATCGATTATTGTTGACACCCCTACAACGATATGCCATTTGACCCATCACGTAACCACCACTGCGACATCGAAACTTTTGTTGATGCAGATGGAGCGAGCGTTGCAGGAGTAGCAATGGATGAAGTAAAGTAAAGTTGGTGAGTGGAGTAACGTTAGCTATATGAGTTGACAATGAGTCTTTAAAGGCACTTTTGACTGTTTCATTAGCCCATTCATGACGAGGTTGATGTTGAGAGAGGTGCAGGATAAAAAATAAAGCATTTTAATTTGAATGTTTTAGCGTGTGTGATTTATCGCGGGCACAGGTCGGGTAACGGGCCAAATATTAACGGGTCTGGGCGGGTACGGATTTAATTTTGATATTTTCACGGGTCACGGGTCGGATCTGGTGCTAAACCTTGCGGGTATGGGCGGGGGCGGGTCTCCAAAAATGGACCCGTGCAGGACTCTGATGCTGTGCTTCTATATCGGATCCGACAGGAATGGTGCAACACACTTATGTGAGTAAAACGTGTTTTTATATGTAATAGTAGTCCCGGGGCTGTGTGTTTTCCAGACGGGCTACCAAAACCTAAGCCCGCCAGCAGGCCGGTAAATCTCAAAGAGTGAAATAACATTCCTTTCTTGATTTAGGCACGTATGTGTGTGTGTGTGTGTGTGTGTGTGTGTGCGCTTATATTACAGGAGAGAGCCTCAAAACCAGTGTAGAAAATAGCCTATTACTGATGAGTTATGATGTTTCTGAATGTAAAAACCACACGAACGTCATTAGTTGACCTCAGACAACAGGATAAAAAATTAAAGCCAATTCATAACTTCTTTAAAATAATGCATTTTGAATATAATACATGCTTGTGACGGTGTCCTGTAGGAATAACTGTGAGCGAGACGCGGTGCTTGTGGGATGCATTAACAGCGCCACGTCCCTCTACGCCTCCATTCCTATATTCGCCATCCTGGGCTTCAAGGCCACCAGCAACTTCAACGCCTGCATCAACAGGTGACACGCACACACACACACACACTGATGGAGCTACGCATCAACAGTGTTTCACGCATCAAACGACTGCCAGGTCTGATTGACAGGTGTGTGTGTGTGTGTGTGTGTGTGTGTGTGCAGTAACATCCTGGATCTGACCAACGCCTTCGACATCGGGGACAGAAACATCACGGCTGAGAACTACGAGAGTTGGCTGACGGATCTGAACACAACTGATCCGGAGAAAGTCTCCGGGCTCAACCTCAAACACTGCGTCCTCCAGAACTTCCTGGACCAGGTAAAGCTGGAAATAAGCACAGACTTGCATTTCAAAATTAACCCTAAAAAGGTAACTTTGTCTTTTTGTCTCGCGATTCCATCTTTACATCTCGCAATTCTGACTTTACATCTTGCAAATCCAACTTCAACTTTACATCTTGCAATTCCGACTTTACATCTCACAAATCCAACTTTACATCTCGTAAATCCAACTTCAACTTTACATCTTGCAAATCCAATTCCATCTTTACATCTCGCAAATCTGACTTCAACTTTACATCTTGCAAATCCAATTCCATCTTTACATCTTGCAAATCCAACTTCAACTTTACATCTTGCAATTCCGACTTTAAATCTCGCAAATCCAACTTTACATCTTGCAAATCCAATTCCATCTTTACATCTTGCAAATCCAACTTCAACTTTACATCTTGCAATTCCGACTTTAAATCTCGCAAATCCAACTTTACATCTTGCAAATCCAACTCCAACTTTACATCTTGCAAATCCAATTCCATCTTTACATCTCGCAAATCTGACTTTACATCTTGCAAATGCTACTCCGACTTTAGATCACGTAATTCCGAATTTACATCTCACAATCCCACCTTTACACCTCACAAAACCAACTCTGATTTTACATCTCGTAAATCTGACTTTACATCTCGCAATTCCGACTTTACATCTTGCAAATCCAACTTTAGATCAGGCAATTCCATCTTTACATCTCGCAACTCCAACTTTAGATCACGCAATTCCATCTTTACATCTCGTAATCCGACTTTACATCTTGCAAATCCGACTTTACATCTCGCAAATCCAACTCCAACTTTAGATCAGGCAATTCCATCTTTACATCTCGCAAATCCAACTCCAACTTTAGATCAGGCAATTCCATCTTTACATCTCGCAAATCTAACTTTACATCGTGCAAATCCTACTCCGACTTTAGATCAGGCAATTCTGACTTTACATCTCGCAATTCCGAATTTACATCTCGCAATTCCGACTTTACACCTCGCTTTACATCTTATCTTTTTTAACTTTACATCTCACAAAACCAACTCCGATTTTACATCTCGCAAATCCAACTCCAACTTTACATCTCGCAATTCTGAATTTACATCTCCCAATTCGGACTTTATATCTCGCAATTCGGACTTTATATCTTGCCATTCCGACTTTATATCTCGCAATTCCGACTTTACTTCTCCAAATTCCGACTTTAGATCACGCAATTCTGACTTTAAATCTCACAATTCTTACTTTACATCTCGCAAATCTGACTTTCCTTCTCGCAAATCTGACTTTACGTCACGCAATTCTGACTCTACATCACGCAATTTCCGACTTTACGAAACGCAATTCCGAATTTATAATGTGTAATACTGACTTTATAAAATGCATTTCCGCAGCGACTTTACATCACACAATTCCATAAAAAATTGTTTTTATTTGAAATGTCATTTTTTGTATCATTATATCTTCGCACTTTAGATTATTTCAACGTGTCCTTGATGAGTAAAAGTATTATTTAACTCCAAACTGTTGAACGCTAGTGTGTGTATAGTGACCGGCGTTTCTGTCTTACCCAGAGTGCCTCAGGAACGGGCCTGGCCTTCATCGTGTTCACGGAGGCAGTGATCGAGATGCCGGGCTCTCAGGTGTGGGCCGTGCTGTTCTTCGTCATGCTCTTCAGCCTCGGCCTGTCCTCCATGTTCGGGAATCTGGAGGGCGTTCTGACGCCGCTGCTGGATCTGCACATGGTGCCCAAATGGATGCCCAAAGAGCTCTTCACAGGTAGCCAATCCTGAGACATGGCCGTATGCTAATGAGGTGGGCGTATGCTGATGAGGCGGCCGTATGCTAATGATATGTTAATGCAGGTCTGATCTGTGCGGTGAGCTTCCTGGCGGCGCTGATCTTCACGCTGGGATCAGGGAATTATTGGCTGGAGATCTTCAACAGCTATGTGGGATCCGTCCCACTCCTCGTCATCGCCTTCTTCGAGATCATCGCCGTCGTGGGATTCTACGGGATGAAGCGGTCGGAAAATCTTCATTTTAAAGCCAGCAGTAAAAATTAGGGATGCACGTATAAAATTTTTAAGTAGAAGTAAAAGTCCTTCATGTGGCCGATTCCGATACCAATAACGATATTTAAGTGCTTTTCGTGGCCGGTTCTGATATGATAACCGATACTTAAGTCCTTTTCGTGGCCGATTGCGATTCCGATAACCGATACTTAAGTCCTTCTTGTGGCCGATAACGATAATCAATACCTAAGTCCTTCACACGGCCAGGTTCCGATAACCGATACTTAAGTCCATAACGCGGCCGGTTCCGATAACCGATACTTAAGTCCTTCACGCGGTCAGTTTCCGATAACCGATACTTAAGTCCTTCATGCGGCCGGTTCCGATAACCGATACTTAAGTCCTTCGCTCGGCCAGTTCCGATAACCGTTACTTAAGTCCTTCACGCGGCCGGTTCTGATAACCGATACTTAAGTCCTTCTCGTGGCCGGTTCCGATAACCAATACTTAAGTCCTTCACGCGGCCGGTTCCGATAACCGATACTTAAGTCCTTCACGCGGCCGGTTTCCGATAACCGATACTTAAGTCCTTCACGCGGCCAGTTCCGATAACCAATACTTAAGTCCTTCACGCGGTCGGTTCCGATAACCGATACTTAAGTCCTTCACGCGGCCAGTTCCGATAACCAATACTTAAGTCCTTCACGCGGTCGGTTCCGTTAACCGATACTTAAGTCCTTCACATGGCCGGTTCTGATAACCGATACTTAAGTCCTTCACGGGGCTGGTTCTGATAACCGATACTTAAGTCCTTCTCGTGGCCGGTTCCGATAACCGATACTTAAGTCCTTCGCTCGGCCAGTTCCGATAACCGTTACTTAAGTCCTTCACGCGGCCGGTTCTGATAACCGATACTTAAGTCCTTCTCGTGGCCGGTTCCGATAACCAATACTTAAGTCCTTCACGCGGCCGGTTCCGATAACCAATACTTAAGTCCTTCTCGTGGCCGGTTCCGATAACCAATACTTAAGTCCTTCACGCGGCCGTTTCCGATAACCAATACTTAAGTCCTTCTCGTGGCCGGTTCCGATAACCGATACTTAAGTCCTTCGCTCGGCCAGTTCCGATAACCGTTACTTAAGTCCTTCAGGCGGCCGGTTCTGATAACCGATACTTAAGTCCTTCTCGTGGCCGGTTCCGATAACCAATACTTAAGTCCTTCACGCGGCCGGTTCCGATAACCGATACTTAAGTCCTTCTCGTGGCCGGTTCCCATAACCGATAATTCAGTCCTTCACTCGGCCGGTTCTGATAATCGATAGTTAAGTCCTTCACGCGGCTGGTTCCGATAACTGATACTTAAATCCTTCTCGTGGCCGGTTCCGATAACCGATACTTAAGTCCTTCTCGTGACCGGTTCCAATAACCGTTACTTAAGTCCTTCACGCGGTCGGTTCCGATAACCGATACTTAAGTCCTTCACGCGATCGGTTCCGATAACCGTTACTTAAGTCCTTCTCGTGGCCGGTTCCGATAACCGTTACTTAAGTCCTTCACGTGGTCGGTTCCGATAACCAATACTTAAGTCCTTAATGTGGTCGGTTCCGATAACCGTTACTTAAGTCCTTCACGTGGTCGGTTCCGATAACCGATACTTAAGTCCTTAATGTGGTTGGTTCCGATAACCGTTACTTATGTCCTTCTCGTGGCCGATACCAATAACCGATACTTAAGTCCTTCACACGGTCAGTTCCGATAACTGATACTTGAGTCCTTCTCGTGGCCAATACCAATAACCGATACTTAAGTCCTTCACACGGTCAGTTCCGATAACTGATACTTGAGTCCTTCTCGTGGCCAATACCAATAACCGATACTTAAGTCCTTCATGCGGCCGGTTCCGATAACCAATGAATGAATGAATGAGGCATTTATATAGTGCTTTCAAATGTACTACTGTACACCCAAAGCGCTTCACACTCATGTCAGGGGTCTCTTCTCAACCACTTAGGTGGAAGGATACTTAAGTCCTTCACGCGGCCGGTTCCAAAAACCAATACTTAAGTCCTTCACGCGGCCGTTTCCGATAACCAATACTTAAGTCCTTCACGCGGCCGGTTCCGATAACGATACTTAAGTCATTCTCGTGGCCGATACCAATAACCGATACTTAAATCCTTCTCGTGAACAATTAACTACAACAAAACAAATTAACTACAAAATCTTTACTAAATAACAAATGTACAACTAAAATAAAAAAATTTTTTAAGAAAATTTAAAAATAAATAAATGTTTTAAAAGCAACTTAAAAACTCTTAAAGATGTTAAAATAAATAATTTAAACAAACAAAAAAACACAAAATTTAGTTATTTCATTAAAATATAACAATAAATAAAACAAATATTATAAAATAACTATTTTAAACTAAAAACAAATTATACATTCTGAAATAAAGATATAACGCTTACATAAATTAGTTAAATCCTTAAAATAACAATAAAATATTTTAAAATAAAACTTTTTTTAAAATTTCTACATATTTAATCACATAAATGTACAAATTTAATAAATAGAATTTTTTTTTTTAAGTAAAACTTTTTGAAAAAAGCAAAAATATAAATAAAAACAAATCATTTATGTGTTAGTTACACCACATCAGAGAACCATGAACCATTATTAAAAATATAAACTTATTGACCTAATCTCAATATTTGAGCTATGAGGGTTTCAGTATTAGACGAGTGTTTGTGATGGTTTGAGACTGAAAGACGTGTGTGTGCCTCTGTGTGTGTCTGCTCCAGGTTCAGCGACGACATCGAGTACATGACGGGCCGGCGGCCGAACCTGTACTGGCGTGTGTGTTGGATGGGCATCAGTCCAGTCATGCTGCTGGTGGTTCTGGTGGCGTATGTGGTGGTCCAGGTTCAGGAACATCCCACCTATCCCGCCTGGAACCCTGCGTATGTGAGTGTAAAACAGCAGAACATTATGACCTCCCCTTCACACTCCTCTTCTTCCTCTTAATGTAAAATTAAAAGACTGAAAATTATTAAATCTATTAAAATTATATCATAAATATATATTTAAAAAAAAAAGATCTTAAGACAAAAAACACTAAAATTAAAAAATTAATTACAGAAAATTGTATTAAAATCATAAAATACAAAATCCATCGAGATTATTTATGTTATTTAAAATAAAAAAAATTAAAACATGCGAAGTTAAAACGATTTTAAAATGCAAAACACTTATTTAAATTCAATAAAATATAAAATAAAAAATAAATAAAATTGTAATTAAATAATAAAAAATGATCATTTAAAATGCAAGACACTTACTAAAATTGAAGCAAGACTGAAAATGATTAAATCTATTAAAATGATAACATACATATATATATAAGCAAATAATCTTAAGATGCAAAACACTAAATTTAAATAATCAATAATTGTAAAAAAAATGTTTTTTTTAAAAAAATCATTAAATACAAACGCATCAAGAGATTTATTTATTTGTTATTTAAATTTTAATTAAATCATACAAAATGCGAAGTTAAGCGATTTTAAAATGCAAAACACATTTATTTAAATAAAATAAAATATGAAACAAAACAAAATTCAATGAATGAATGAGGCATTTATATAGCGCTCGTATGTACTACTGTACGCCCAAAGCGCTTCACACTCGTGACAGGGGTCTCTCCTCAACGAAGAAAAGATGCAAAACACCATTGTTATATCATAAATATAAAATTAAAACTAATGATCATAAAAAAATCATAATATACAACACTTAAACTCAAAAAATGTCAATTTAGTAAAGTTTTAAATAAAAATGTAATTAAATAATAAAACAATTTAATTTAAAATTACTTAAAATGCAAAACAAACATACAAAAATAAATGATTAGGCCATCCTTAAAAATATTCTTGTTTGCCGTAACCCGACCGACCCTGTCAATTTAGGGCCGACTCAAATTTTTATTTTTTTTTCCCTTTTAGTCCGACCGACTTGCCGGTTGTAAATTGGCTTTAAGACCGACCAATTTCTTTTTTTTACTTTTCAAACAACTAATACAACAGTAATAAAATAATATGAATTATATTTTAGTAAGTATTATAAATGTATAAATTACCTGGGCCTACATACAAACGAAGGCTACGTTCTTTCGTTTATAGAAAAACCCGTGACGTCATCTATGTGTTTACACTATGGTTAACGGATGTCACACTATGGCCTGCACGTGCGTTCGTTTCGGTTCGGCTCATACTCTCATTCACTGACTACGTTTACATGGACAACAATACTCCGATATTAATCTGATTAAGACAATACTCTGATTAAGAGGCTACCATGTAGACAGCGATTTCTAATTACCTTAATCTGATTAAAGTCATAATCTAACTAAACATAAATCGGATTAAGACATGTGGAGTATGCCTATTTTAGTCGCATTATCAGAGACATGTACACACCTTAATCTAACTATTAATGTCATGTCGGAGATTTCACCGCATTTTTTGACAGGACATAGTGTTGTAGTACTCGAGATCGGTCTTGGTCTCGAGACCGGTCTCGAGACCACTTTTTAAAGGTCTTGGTCTCGTCTCGGTATCGACCGCATTTTTACTCGGTCTCGTCTCGGTCTCGGGCGAAGATGACTCGGGATTTTGTCTCAAGACCGGTCAAGACCACAGCTGAAGGCATATAAAGAGCAGAGAACCCTGCGCGCACTCTCTCTGTCTTCAAAATAAGCACATAAGCTCTCTCTGATACTTCACATATTAAGCTAAATCAAAAGTTCAGAAAACCGAATCCATGTTGAACGTTGCGCGTTCGGACAACTGTTTTGAAGTACCGCTCGGTGTGAATTGCGCTCAAAAAACGTTTGACCAGCTAAACAGCTGACATAAATCATACATTAAATAAATAGGAAACAATTTCTATCCAGTTATGAAGTGTTTTCTGTGTGACAAACCTTCCGCGATGTTCTGACAGCCGTGATTCACACACAACGGGTCTGCTAATGTCCGATTCACGACCAAATGACTCATTTGAACCGAATCATTTTAACGACGGTAATCAGAACTGATCTGTTCAACAATGAACTGAACGAATCAGTTTAATAATTTACTCAGAACACCTCAGAAATGAGAACACAAGTGTGCTTACCCAATTTAGCAAGAGTGGAGAGTAAGATTTATTAGTTTTAACTATCCACAGTATTTCAGCTTATGTATGTTGAATGTGTAGTAAAATAAATAGTCTAAAATCATTTAGTTTCGACTGGAGTGAGGTGAAAACAGAACAAAGTTGTTTGTTAGCTAGCTGATCATTTTATTAAATTGTATATGGCAGAAAATGTGGCTATTTGTTAACTGTTAATGCTATTTCTAATATTGATATGATTATATACCAAAACAATTCAACCTGTTGGAACAAAAGAAACATCAATATAAGAGATCATACATAATATGAGATATAAACATAAGATAATAAAAAATGATTGTTTCGTTGCATTGAGATATTTGTTAAATCAAACTGTAGTTAATCAAAAAATGCAAGTACAGGGTTTCTTTTCCTTGTTGTTGCACAATAAAGCTGCACAATAACATTTTCAATTTGTAAATGAAAATATGTACATATGTAAAATAATTTGCTTAAGCAGCATACTAATGCATATCTGTATGATACATATTCCACCTCCAGTTATTCACATTCATTTAAGACATAATGGACTGTGTCTGAGATTAATACCTCATCCAGATTAGCATTCTTAGGGAACTTTGAGTTTTAAAATGGGCACGAGCGCTTTTCAAAAAACAAAACACAAAACTCTGTTAGTGTCAGTTTGGTGTTTGTGTCCACCATAGACTGTAAACAATATGGACACGTCGTCTTCAGTGCCTCCCATTGACGAAAAGTTAAGTGTTATTTGCTTATAGAAGAAAAAGATTAATTCCCACAAAGCTGCAATGCCTTTTGATTATTTGATCAAAACTTCTCTCATGGTACACTTTCACACCCACACATACGAGAGAAGTGCCAATCATAGGCATATTCCACATTTTATCATGAGTGTGGGGACATGCATTGGTCTCGGTCTTGACTCGGTCTCGGCCCTTCAAAGTCTTGGTCTTGTCTTGGTCTCGGCCCTTCAAAGTCTTGGTCTTGTCTTGGTCTCGGTTTAGGTGGTCTCGACTACAACACTAACAGGACACATACCGTTACGCACAACAGGGAAGTGCAGAGGGGAGGCTTTGTGGGTTCGAGCCTCTGCCCTTTTTGAAAATTAATCAAAAGTGCCCCTTTCAACAATCATCGATAATATTGTGGCCAATAAAACATAATTGGGATTATACTTAATATAACAACGTGTACAAAACAGTAACAAATAGTGGAAAAGTCGCGTTTATCTTTTACGGATCTGTCAGTCTGAAAAGTCGTTGCCATAAACGTCGTTGCTATGGGCGGTGTGTGTTTTACTTGACTGTTCATTGTGAACACTGCGTCCTCTCTCTCTATTTTTATTTTTGTTGTTCAATGCTCATTGTAAAAGTAAAATACAATAAGTTTGTATCTGTAATCGCTAACCAGATGGGTCATTCAGTGAACGCCTGTGGCTCGACGGCAGGAAAAACAATCCAAAGAGTCATGATTTTTAAACCTTTTTCATAATTAATCAAAGCTATTATTTTAAATGTAGGCTGTCAATAAGGAGGAAAGAGGGGCAGTGTCTCTTCAAAAAAAAAAAAAAAAGAGGCAATACATATTACAAAAATAAATCAACGTAAATGTAGATATAAAACATTATAAAAACGCATGTTTTGTTATACTTCTTAATGTAAAGTAACACTGTCCAACAGCGACACCCGCAGGTGAAGTTAGCGGGTTTACTGAGCCCATAAAATTAACACACCTGCCAAAGTCACGCTATGATTGGATGTTGGAGAACATAGCGTGGCATGGGGACGTAATGACGTGCCATAATCGATCTATGTTCTAGCACATGTAAAACGGGAACATGAACGGAGTACTCTAAAAGCAACTCATGTAAACACCTTAATCAGAATATTGTCTTATTTAGAATAAGGTCAATAATTAGATTACTGCTGTCCATGTAAACGTAGTCATTGAAACGTTAGACTGTTAAAGCCCTGTCGGAGATTTCGCCGCATTGTGTGACAGGAGTCAAGACCATGGACACGTTACACACACCAGGCAAGTGCACTGCAGAGGGGAGGGCTTTGAGCCCCTTCCCTTTTTGAAAATGAATCAAAAGTGCCCCTCTCAACATTTATCATTACTATATTGTGGCGAATAAAACAGATTTTGAATTATAATTAATATAACAACGTGTACAAAACAGTAACAAATGGCGGAAAAGCCGTTTATCTTGTCTCTGTCAGTCTGAAATGTCGTTGTCATAACGCGTTGCTATGGGTAGCGTGTGTTTTGCTCAACCTCCCCAGCGTGTGGTGGGAGCGGCGGCACTGGTTGTAACTTGAAAAATAATGCTTTATGCATGGTTCTGTCGATGGATACACGTGCTGGTTCCTCAGTGATAGGCTACACTACAACAGCGATAATAAAAGAAAACGTGGGCAAAACGGTCTCTCTTTGTAAACTGTGTTCAATGCATGCGAGTGCTGCCGTATGACCAGTCATTTTCGCCATCATCACTCAGTATATTCGCCAGAAGACGCGAATGAGAACTCTGCAGTGAGAGAAGATCTGTCTCTGTGCGCAGCGCGCGCACGTCTCACAGCGCGCAAATATTGAGTTCTTTCAAGTCTTGCGTTTGAACGGATAAACTCACACAAAAAGTATGTCAACATGTCGATCTTGATGAGTATCCAACCAAGCAGACATAGTCTGTATATGGCTTAAGAGAACTTTATACAGTTGAGAAAGACGAGCATATCTCTGTATTAGGTCTTAAAGGGGCAGTAGCCTTTACTGCTGTCTGTCAAACAAAAGATAAGGACTCACTCACTGCTCTTGATTGAATAGCTTGCTATAGCTACTTAATTAATTGAATTAATAAAAACAACTTTTTGCTTTTTAATATTCAAATGCACTAGTCTATATCACCAGATGCGTTGGTCTGGCAAGAAGTGCAAGCCACTTCAGAGACACAGATAGTTGCGTGTTCAGATTTAACACAATCGAGCGTAAAAATAAGAAACATATCACGGGAAAATACTAAAACGGGAAGACAGCAGGAAAAGAGCTAAAATACGTGAGAAACCCGGAAAAAAAGGGAGGGTTGACAGCTTTGAGTCAATGACAGCTAGCTGGTGGTTGGACCCTTTTCTTAATGAATGCACCTGAAATTTATGCAATAAACATGTTTTTGACAAATATTTCAATTTGTTTGTGGTCTATATAGCCTGCAATTAGCCTACACGCCCGAAGGCACAGCTTGAAGACCCAGTCAGTGATGTCACGATATGCCAATTTGTTTAAATTCATACCTACGTAATCACCATCACCAAAAATGTACTTTTTTTTTTTATATTAAAATTTGAAAAAAAAAATATAGACCTACCTACCGACCCTTTTTTTTAAAATTTTTACTGTTACTGCAAACCAAAATATTTTTAAGGATGGCCTTACGCAGATAATTTAAATCCTAACCCTAACCCCAAAGCAGGTCTAAAGCTGTAGTGAGATGAGTGTGTGTGTGTGTGTGTGTGTGTGTGTGTGTGTGTGTGTGTGTGTGTGTGTGTGTGTGTGTGTGTGTGTGTGTGTGCAGGAGCGGTTTCCGGAGGCGGAGGTCAAGCCGTACTCCGACTGGGTTTTTGCCATCTGTGTCCTGCTGAGCTCCGTCCCTGTGCTGTCCATCCCCATCGTAGCGGTGTACAAACTCATCAGACGGCACACACACACACACACACACACTCCAAACCCATACAGCAACCCGGCCTTCACAGCAGACTCCTTCAAGCAGATCTAGAGGAGACACACACACACACACACACACACACACACACACACACACACACACACACACCAAACCCAAACAGCAATCTGGCCTTCACAGCAGATCTAGAGGACGTGGACACACACAGACACACTCCAAACCCATACAGCCACCCGGCCTTCACAGCAGACTCCTTCAAGCAGATCTAGAGGACACGGACACACACAGACACACACACTCCAAACCCATACAGCAACCCGGCCTTCACACACACGGACACACAAACAGACACACACACACACTCCAAACCTATACAGCAACCCGGCCTTCACAGCAGACTCCTTCGAGCAGATCTAGAGACACACACACACACACACACACACACACACACACACTCCAAACCCATATAGCAACCCGGTCTTCACAGCAGACTCCTTCAAGCAGATCTAGAGGAGACACACACACACACACACACACACACTCCAAACCCATACAGCAATCCAGCCTTCACAGCAGATCTAGAGGACACACACAGACACATTCACGGACACACACAGACACAGACACAGACACAGACACACACACACACACACACACACACTCCAAACCCCGCCATCTCAGGATCTTCAGCACACTTCCCATTCAAACCAACATGTGCCCGAGGAAGACTCTGACATTTTTTTAAATTACTTACACACAAAAGAAATATTAGTGACAAATGTCTGACCTTAAACTATGTGAAAAACAATGACTTTTATTCTGCAAACTTATACTGAGAATATAAAACACATGACGTACTGAACGGCACATTTCTGAGGTGTAAATATCATGTTTACAAAACTCAAAACAGTGATTTTATTTTTTTTAAATGTGATTTTTTTTTTATTATAAAAAATGCTTGGAAGTGTTTATTAATTTATATATATATATACAAATATTAAGTGTGAGATATATATATGGGTGTGTGTGTTTTTGAAGGAAAATATGTTCATCAAGGCTGCATTTATTTGATCAAAAATACAGAATTTGTTTTCTATATTAATATATTTTAACATTATTTATTCCTGTGATCAAAGCTGAATTAAAGATATTCTCAACGGCACATTTCTGAGGTGTGAAAATCATGTTTACGAAACTCAAAACAGAGATTTCATTTTTTAAACTTGATTTTGTTTTATTAAGTGAAGTGTTTTTCTAATTTTCATATAAATTAAATAAGGAATATCTATACATAAAAATACACACAGTGAACATTTAGTCCTCAGAGTTGATGTGTGTGAAGCAGGAGAAATGGGCAAGCGTAAGGATTTGAGCGAGTTTGGCCAGATTGTGACGGCTAGACGACTGGGTCAGAGCATCTCCAAAACTGCAGCTCTTGTGGGCTGTTCCCGGTCTGCAGTGGTCAGTATCTATCAAAAGTGCTCCAAGGAAGGACCAGTGGAGAACCGGCCACAGGGTCATGGGCGGCCAAGGCTCATTGATGACCGTGGGGAGCGAAGGCTGACCGTGGGGTCCGATCAAACAGACGATCTACTGGAGCTCAAACTGCTCCAGAAGCTAATGCTGGTTCTGAGAGAATACATTAATAGCAGATCAGCCAAAGGGGGACCAAAACAACATTAGGATAGTGTTTTGCCAGATGTGTTTTCTCGATTAAGAGTTGAGTTTCTACTGGAAGTCAATGTTTTACTATTGAAAGACGAATGTTTGATTCTTTATCATATTTTAGCAGCTCCTCTGGTCACACATTACAGACGTCAGACAGTTTGGACATTTCCATGAAGCTCAT
The DNA here is from genome assembly GCF_024679245.1 of Pseudorasbora parva. NCBI lineage: Eukaryota > Metazoa > Chordata > Actinopteri > Cypriniformes > Gobionidae > Pseudorasbora > Pseudorasbora parva. The sequence goes on from NC_090190.1 coordinate 42,945,332, forward strand.
CTGAAATGAGTTCTGCTCTCTCGCGGACAGATCGAGTTAGTCAGTAACCAGAATAACAATGTTTACAGCGGCATAAACACCACTGAGATCACACTAATAAAAACACACTGCATTTCTGACGCTGTCTGAGATTGTACCCCGTCTGCACCGATGTGGTAAAATCCGTGAGATACACGTGAACCGAGCTGTGATTACTGCACTAGATGAAGATAGTATCAAATTAAAGGCACAGTATGTAAGTTTTCGTCTCTTATTCGAAACAAAGGAGTGGGCGGAGCTTCTTCATATTTGGTGTTTTGTGAAATCTGGATAGAAATGTATAATTTTTTTTTAAAAGGTGAACGCAATATCATTTCAATGTGGGTTACACCCGGTGGCCATTTTTGGTACAGCGCCTAAACAAAATCTCAATTTTTGTGATATCACTTAGAAAGGCATGCGATGTGACTTGTGTAACTGTAGTTAGTGTGTAATGTCGCTGCTTGAGCATTAACAGTCTCTGCAACGTTACAGCGCTGAAAGTTCACTGCAAATGGAGATATTGTCTTTTAAAGTTACGGCAGTTCATTGCCTACAAAAATGGCCGGTTTGGACTACAACGAGCTTCTGGGTTGGTGACATCATAAACCCTCGCTAGTCTCCGCAGATGTGACTTCTGCCCGTAATGGGAAGGGGCGTGGCCTTTAGGGATGGGTACCGAAAACCGGTATTAAACGGGCCCCGGGGGTGAATTTTGAAAGACCGTAGTATCGATAAGCTCGGACGTTATCGGTTCTGCTTTCGGTACTTTTGAAAAACACGTGACCAGAGAGAGAGAGAGAGAGAGAGAGAGAGAGAGAGAGAGAGAGAGAGAGAGAAAGAGAGAGAGAGAGAGAGAGAGAGAGAGAAAGAGAGAGAGAGAGAGAGAGAGAGAGAGAGAGAGAGACAGAGAGAGAGAGAGAGAGAGAGAGAGAGAGAGAGAGAGAGAGAGAGAGAGAGAGAGAGAGAGAGAGAGAGAGAGAGAGAGACTAATAAATGTGCGGGAGCCGCAAGAGATTTAGATTTTGTCTTCCAAAGATTATAATAATAATATTTATGTCTAGCGCAACTTAATTCCCTTTGTTGCCTACGCCGCCATTTCTCCCTAAAACTCAAACGTAAGACAGAATCAGCACGATCGGTGATTGTTGTAAAATACAGTCTAGCTACTGTTGGTAAATTGTGGGATGCGTTTAATAAAAAAAAAGAGCGATTAAATCACAAAAATGTGCGCAAGAGATTGTTCCCAAGTCGGCGCGCGCTCTGAAACAGCCGCAACGAGACGAGCAAATTACACTTTCGGTTTCACACTCGCGTCTAAACGATCAGATGAACACACACATCTGTCAAAATGACCGGCTTGGAGAGTCTCTTAAACACAACACAGTTTGTGTCTAAAATGGACGTAGTTATTATGGATATAGTCAGGAGAAAATATAGTCCATCTGCCTATTATCAGTCGCCTATAGATCTGCACATCTGTCTTAAGAGGCAGCAGTGTAAATAAACATGCTGACGAATTACTGCGAATTAAACAACCAAATGCACAGAGCAAATCACTCACAGCTCTTGCATGAATAACTTCAGCTTTAATAAGCATTATTTTGGCTATTTATGATGAACAGTGTTATTTTACATTTGATTACTAGAATTCTTCTGAAATGAAAGCACTGCATGCGTAGGCTGTGTATTTTTGTTAATTGTTCGTGTGTGTATATATATATATATATATAAAATCTCAAAAAGTACCGATAAGAATACCGTTAAAGTACCGGACCGATAAGCAGTATCGGTAAGAGTAGTAATACCGTTAAAACCTTAACGATACCCATCCCTAGTGGCCTTAACCTGTGCTTGGCACTTCAGCCAATCAAAATACAGGAAACTACATTTGGCCATCTGACCAATCTAAGACCATTGTGTTTTTCAGAGGGAGGGGCTTCATAGAAGCAGGAAGCAGACGAGCCGTTCAAAGCACAGGCAGCGGTGTGGAATAAAGGGAGAATAGAAGAAAAATACAGCGTTTTAAAAAAAGAGGTATTAAGACATGTTATACTGCGCCCCATAAACAAACCAAGCCTAGAAAAAAAACACGGAACTGCCGCTTTAAAGTACAAATTATTTTCAAAATATATGAAAAAACTAGTAGATGCCGAATTGTCTGAATGAGGAACAAGGACTCTCTGAGAAAATAACAGAGATTAACATCTGAACTGTCCTTCACGCACAACTGGAGACGCAAGTCTCACCTCACTATCAGCTAATCTACATCTTTCCCTATATACCCCGTCTCCCCCAATTCCTTCCCTGTCTTCATGCTGAGATCACTGAAAATACACACACAATCTCTCTCTTACAATGTCAATCAGTCCTCACGATACAGTATTATATGTGTTTGATATCATTTGAAATGTCTCAGTGTGACTGGTACAAAGATATCATCTGCACAGAAGTAAATCAAAAGATAATCAATGTTTTAAGAGTTTAGAGATATTTTGTCTTAGTTTGGTGGGTGTGGCTTTCAGCCATTTGGCCTTTACATCAATACAAGTCTTGATCAATGCAAATTCCCATTGTGAACTTGTGTTTACACTTCAAAGAGTCTGTGCATTTGTTTCTGGGTATTTAAGGAATGTTGCAAAGAGCTCAGGGCTCGACACTTTAAATCGGTCAGCCCGTAATGCTGGATGTCAGATAGCCAGCATTATGTAGTTTTCAGAAGTCAGGTATACATTTCATTCTTTACTTCAGACTATTTGATGTTATGTATGGATTACCTTTGAATTGATTATGTAATTGGCTTTATACATTTACCTGACTGTTAATAAATTGTTACACTTTGATTGATTCTGACTTGCTCTGGAATTATTCAGGTTGGGTATAATTTCAACAAAGGGTTAAACGGAATAATTAAATGTGTAGTTAAACTATTAAAATTGAATGACCAAATAACCAAATGGCATTCTAACCCAAATTATAAATTATAATTAAATGGAGTCAGATAACGAGGAATTGGAATAAAATCCCCTTTTCCCGCTGAAAAGACGAACGCGCAGCAACCTTCACCCGCCGATCGTTAGCCTCCGTTGGGACGATTTGGGCGCCTTACAATTTTATACAAAATAAAAATATGTAGACATGTGTACATTTGATTAGCAGTATATTTAAAATTTCCATAACTTTTCATTATTTAATTATCTGAAGTACTTCAGCAATAATCTGCTGACTAAAGACCAAACTTTCTATATTACAAAGCATTCTTGAATTACAACCCTTAAAGTTTGGACCATGCATTTCCACGTCTATTCTCAAAAAGGGGTAGAAATGTGTAGGCTTTGCTAAGTGCCGTCTTTACTAGGTAATATTAAAGGCACAATATGTAAGTTTTTATCTCTTATTGAAAACTCAAGACGTCTTAACTCTTGAGTGGGCGGAGCTTTTATTCTGCTGCGAGCACTTCCACTTCTTCCGCTCGTGGGTGTGTGTGTGTGTGTGTGTGTGTGTGTGTGTGTAATGCACCGCTGTTTTATCATCTCACACATCTGAGTGTGTTAAAGAGAAGGTTTAATGCGACTCTCGGCGCTACTATGAGCCACTTGTTCACACTGCGGTGAGCGAGATCATATAGGCGGGAAAACATGTCAACAACAGCAGATTTAAACAATAAGACTAACTGTGCTGAGCTAGAGAACAATCATTAGTTTCTGTCCATCAATGATCCAAACAGAGTCTAATAAAACACATCAGATATTAAAGCGGCGATAGTGTGGCCATGGTTACTACACAATGACACCGGAGGGCAACCCAGGGATACGGTCCGTTAAAATGGCTTATTTCTCAGGATTTAAACATTATTGGAAAGATTTGGGATAACATGTTAGTATAATACCATTCAGGTGGTTTTAAAATATATTATTCCAAAAAAAACGTACATATTGTGCCTTTAATCTGAATAATTCACTGTGTCTGCAGATTGTAGGAAATCACAGTGATTTTCCACTCATGAAACGATCTTGATTTATTTTTCTGTGCTGAAATATACATTTTAAAGCACAAACAGAGGCATCAACATGCAAACATAACAACTGAGAGGAAGTTAACGAGCGCCTCTTATCTCGCGCTGCGTTTAACGACGGCCCATCAACACTTTACACACAGCGCAGATCTGTTTAGTCAGCTGGACTCGAGTTAACGGTGTGTGTGTGTGCGTGTGTGTGTGTGTGTGTGTGTGTGTGTGTGTGTGTGTGTGTTCCTGAAGCGCGTGATGGCCGTTTACGAGTCTATGTCCGGATGGATTTAAAGTCCTGAGGGATTCTGGGAGTGGCGGCCTGATGGACACGGGCCAGTCTGATCCCACGCAGAGCCCGCTGGAGACGCCTCCGTCCTACACACACACACACACACATTAGGTTTTTGTGAATTGTGGGGACTTTCCATAGGCATAATGGATTTTATACTTTACAAAAAAAATGCTCTTCTTACTCAGTATTTTGTCTTGTTTCTAGTCCAAACATCTAAAAACTTTTTAAACAAGAAGTATTTACTAGACAAGCAAAAGTAATTGTCTTGTTTTGGGAAAAAATAACTCAAAATTAAGAGAATTTTTCCTTAAAATAAGATAAATAATCTGCCAATGGGGTGAGAAAAATAATCTTAATTCAAACAGAAAACAAGATTATTTTGCTTACCCAATTGGCAGATTATTTATCTTATTTTAAGGGAAAACTTGAGTTATTTTTAGATGTTTGGACTAGAAACAAGACAAAAATACTTAGTAAGAAAATCATTTTCTGCAGTGTATATCTCCCTACACTCCCCCTAAACCTATCTCTCACACAAACACAAACACACACACACACACACACACACACACACACACACACACACACACACACACACACACACACACACACACACACACACACACACCAGTACCGGGTTTATGATGCCGTCGAGAAAGAAGAAATTATAGAGCGAATAAAAAACCTGACAGAGCCAATCATTATCAAAACTGCAGTAAAAGAGGCTCAGCAAACGGTAACATTATGAAGAAGTTCCTGGAAGTATTGTCCACTGCATGAAACAAGTCAAATACACATTAACAAACAGAAGTCATTTAAGAGTGTAAAGAGACATTCAGTGTTCCCAGCATAACAGCGACGCCTCTGATTGGTGGATCGAGGGTTGTTTATGTCTTTTGCAGGAATATGGCTATAAAACGTTTTTTAATTAAGCTAAAATCACACCAGGTTATTATCGTTAACGGACTACAACTGTTAAAAACATTAGTGAACTGAAATAAAGTTGAAATAAAATATAAATATTTGATATGAAAAACTGAGAAATGTTAACTAAAATATGCTTAAGTAGAAGCTATTAAAACAATACAATTAGGGCTAGGCATGTTAACGCGTTATTATCACGTTAATGCATTTATTAATTAACGCCAAAAATTATTTTATCGCGCATTAGCAGTTATTTATTATTATATTGAAAGGCCGTTGCTCCCTGCCTCTGAATAACAGGGCCGATGTTAAAGCTGACAGAACACTGATGAGAATATTACTACACAATCAATAGATGTAGACCACCAGTTTAATTTAATTTAATTAATGTTTAAGTTGATATTTACAGGAAATATTGTAACTATTACTAACTTTTAACTGCTGTAAAAAGCACCTTATTAGTTGAAAGTGTTTGCAAACCATGTTATAGCACTTTAGCAGCACTTTTGTTTTCATTATTGAATTTTGCGCATACTGCGATTAATCGCGATTAAACATTTTAATCGTTGCCCAGCACTAAATAAAATGAATAATTGGAAATAAAAAAATTCACAAAATTAAACCTACATAGTAATGTTAAAAAAACTAAAACTAATAAAAATGACAAAAGCACATAAAATTACTGAACAAATGTCACAAAATAAAAGCTACAACTAGTAAAAAAATGTTGAACTAAAATTTAGATAAAATGTAAATATTTTATATGAAATCCTTACAAATGTTCCCTTGACAATTAACTTAAATATGATTAAGAAGGAGCAATTAAACCAAAACAATTACTATTTACTTAATTGGAAATGAATAAATAAAAAATAAATAAAAATTAAACCTAAATAGTATTTTTTGTTTAAAGTAACAAAAGCGCACACACACACACACACACACGCACACACACACACACACACACACACACACACACACACACACACACACACACACACACACACACACACACACACACACACACACACACACACACTTTATAAAATAAATTAATAAATTAATTAAAATCTATTAAAATTAATTACATTCAATTAGTTGGCAACATTCCTCATTTTTGTTGAGTTTAAGTATTAAAATAAGTTTAATAACAATTATTAAAAAGTAATAAATAGATATTAAAGGTAAATTAATTGATGAAACCTGAACATATAAATTGAACCAGTTCTTCAACAAACACATAAGATGCCTTTAAGAGTTTCCCGCAGACGTACGTTTATGCAGAGGAGGAAGCAGAGTGCGGTAAACCGGCCGATTCTGAGTGCAAACCGTCGCAAACGCCAGACAGAACATCAGCTGAACGGCCTCATACTGCAGAACGCCTCCGCCACACACACCGCCCACAACCAGACCTGAGGGATACGAGACATCAGTGGGTTAATTAGAGTCTCTTGAAGCATCCAAAATACATTTGGGTCCAAAAATAACAAAAACTACGACTTTATTCAGCATTGGCTTCTCTTCTGGGTTTGTGTTCAATCCTCAAATAAAGATTCGAACGGTTATGAATCAGTGAATTGATTCATGATTCGGATCGCGTGTCAAACTGCTGAAATCACGAGACATTGGCGATCCGAATCATGAATCAGATCAAACTCACTCAAATCCTTACGCTTGCCCATTTCTCCTGCTTCACACACATCAACTCTGAGGACGAAATGTTCACTTGCTGCCTAATATATCCCACCCACTAACAGGAGAGATCATCAGTGCTATTCACTTCACTAAGGTCATAATGTTATGCCTGATCGTTGTGCGCCACAATAGAGAAGACCAGCGCACCTTCAGTGTCGTGCCGACTCTAATGCCACTAACTCGTGCTCTTGCCTGTGTTCGTGTGTCTGATGAGTTTATTCGTGACTCGAGCCATCGTCCAGATCATCTTCAGGAAGAAAGACGGGTTTGTCGCCACATTCTGACCCAAAGGGAAACTCTTCACGCATGCATGAAACCTGCAAACACACACACACACACACACACACATTGCGTTTTTGTGAATTATGGGAACTTTCCATAGGCGTAATGGATTGTACACCGTACAAACTGTATTTTCTATCCCCCTACACTGCCCATAAACCTACCCATCACACACACACACACACACACACACACACACACACTCAAAACGAGTCGTTTTCTGCATTGAATGGAATGTTTTAATGCTCAGTTTCACACAATCATTCACCGCCGAAGACTCAAACATCAGCTCGAGTTACTCAGAGGTTTGGTCGTGTTAAACTTTTGCCACCAACACAAATCCACCAAAAGTCTCTTCTGCTCCCCGAGGCTGTGTTGATTCGGCCAGAAGTGAAAGATTATCCCAGTGTAGATCATCAGTTCTCTATGTGAATATGATTTATTTCATCCTCACTGCAGTCTTCAGTGTCACATGACCCTCCAGAAATCATTCTGAGGACTGAAGACCGGATTCTGTGATGAATATAAACTTCAGCACTTATTTGAAATCTTTTGTAATATTTTAAGTGTCACTTTTGATCAATTTAAATTGCCCTCATTGAATAAAAGGACATTTTCTTTCACACACACACACACACACACACACACACACAGAAACGCGTGCGCGCACTCACACACACACACACACACACACAGAAAAGTACACACATGCACACAGACACACGACAGAAATGCGCACACACAGGTATACACACTCACACACACAGACAGAAAACGTGCACACACAGAAGCACACACACACACAAACACAGAACCACACACACACTCAGACAGAAACACACACACACACACAGAACCACACACAGACACACAGAAACGCACACACACAGAAGCACACACACACACAAACACAGAACCACACACACACTCAGACAGAAACACACACACACACACAGAACCACACACAGACACACAGAAACGCACACAGACAGAAACACACACACACACAGACAGAAAACGTGCACACACACACAAACACAGAACCACACACACACTCAGACAGAAACACACACACACACACAGAACCACACACAGACACACAGAAACGCACACAGACAGAAACACACACACACAGACAGAAAACGTGCACACACAGAAGCACACAAACACAGAACCACACATACACACAGACAGAAACACACACACACACACACACACACAGACAGAAACACACACACACACACACACACACACACAGAACCACACACAGACACACACACACACACACACACACAGACAGAAACACACACACACACACACACACACACACACACACACACACACACACAGACAGAAACACACACACACACACACACACACACACACACACAGAACCACACACAGACACACAGAAACGCATACAGACAGAAATACGCACGCGCACGCACACACACACAGGGATAAACACACATGCACACAAACAGAAACACACACACACAGAGACAGAAATGCGCACACACACACACAGAAGCACACACACACAGAAACGCGCGCACACACACACACACACACACACACACACACACAGAAATGCACACAGACAGACAGAGATAAACACACACACACACACACACACACACAGACAGAGATAAACACGCACACACACACAGACAGAGATAAACACGCACACACACAGAAACACAAACAAACCAAAAAAAAAGAGAAACACAGAGAAACACACACACACACACACACACACACACACACACACAGAACCACACACAGACACACACACACACACACACACACACACAGACAGAACACACACACACACACACACACACACACACACACACACACACACACACACACACACACACAGACAGAAACACACACACACACACACACACACACACACACACACACACACACAGAACCACACACAGACACACAGAAACGCATACAGACGGAAACACACACACACACGCACACAGACAGAAAACGTGCACACACACACACACACACAGAACCACACACACACACGCACACAGACAGAAATGTGCACACGCACACACACAGATAAACACACATCCACACATACAGAAACACACACACATACACACAAACAAAAACAGAAACGCACAAAGACAGAAACACACACACACACACGCACACAGACAGAAAAACGCACACAGACAGAAATACGCACGCGCACGCACACACACACAGGGATAAACACACATGCACACAAACAGAAACACACACACACAGAGACAGAAATGCGCACACACACACACAGAAGCACACACACACAGAAACGCGCGCACACACACACACACACACACACACACACACACAGAAATGCACACAGACAGACAGAGATAAACACACACACACACACACACACACAGACAGAGATAAACACGCACACACACACAGACAGAGATAAACACGCACACACACAGAAACACAAACAAACCAAAAAAAAAGAGAAACACAGAGAAACACACAATCACAAACAAACGACAAAAACATGAAAAACAGACAGAAGTGTGTGTTTGACCTGAGCGCCTGCAGCAGGATCAGCTTATACAAGCTCCTGTAAACGGCTTCCACTGAGTTCATCTGGAGAGGAGATCACACACACACACACACACACACTGAATTAACCCTGATTTCAGACTCCAACGACACCACACATCAATATTAATCAGTCAGATTATAACATTATTCATTTTTCTGTTCTTAAAAGCTCGCAGCTGCACTTGTTCCGGAAGTTCATATTAATATAAATCCCCCATGGGGAAAAACTAACTGGAGTTTTACTTCCAGAACTGACTGTTGAAGTCTATGAAACTCACAGCCAATCAGAACGCATCTGCTGTTAAATATGCGGAATCAGCCAATGAGACGCAGACTCACCCTGAGGTCCAGGAAGATGTCTGTGCACTTGAGGCTGAGGACCGACAGCAGCTTCTTCATGACCGCGGCCGGAGAGTGGGCGGAGCCTAGAGTCAGACTGTAGCGCAGTGATAGGCCGTCATACCTGAGGGGGCGGGGCAGAGATTTACATATGCTGTGTGTGTATAGTAGCTACATTTGATTTGACACAAAGTATGTGCTACACAGTATGAATGTAATCCGGGTGCACTATGTTTTGTCCGCCATGTCATGTGACCTTCACACACGCGCACACACACACACACACACACACACACACACACACACACACACACACACACACACACACACACACACACAGAAGCACACACAGAGAAACACAGGGAACCACAGACACACACATACATAAAGAAACACAGAGAACCACACACACATACCCAGAAACAGAGATTAACGCACACAGAGACAGAAACAGAGATACACACACACACACACACAACGAGAACCACACACATACACAGAAACAGAGGTAAACACACACACACACACACACACACACACAGACAGAAACAGAGATACACACACAGACACAAAGAGAACCACACACACACACACACACACACAACGAGACCCACACACATACACAGAAACGGAGGTAAACATACACACACACAAACAGAAACAGAGATACACACACACACAAACACATACACAAAGAGAACCACACACACACACACAGAAACAGAGGTAAACACACACACACACACACACACACACACACACACACACAAAGAGAACCACACATATACAGAAACCGAGGTAAACACACAGACAGAAACAGAGATACACACACACACAAACACAGACACAAAGAGAACCACACACACACACACACACAGAAACAGAGGTAAACACACACACACACACATACACAAAGAGAACCACACACACACACACACACACACACAGAAACAGAGGTAAACACACACACACACAGACACAAAGAGAACCACACACACACACACACACACACACACAGAAACAGAGGTAAACACACACACACACACATACACAAAGAGAACCACACACACACACACACACACACACACAGAAACAGAAACGGCGGTAAACACACACACACACAGAGATAAACACTGGGTGAAGTGTTTTTAAACTTGTTTGGTTACAATTATTGGTCTCGGTCATAAGTTAACTATTCCTAGTGATTCAAACAGAAGACACCTTAGCAACCACTCAGAACACCTTAGCAACCGCATTCCAGGACACCTGGATGTGCTTTTGATTGCAGCTGGGAAGCGTATAAAACCTTATGGAGATGACACACTCATGGGTTATGATCTGATGATGATAAGCTCCTGATTTACAGCGATAGGCTCACCGCGAGTAGTCCTTGTAGACGTCCAGAGTGTGTGTGTGCAGCAGAAGGCCACACCAGGGGAAGAGAGAGCCCGACGGGAACACACACACACCACAGCTCACCCACTCCTCACACACCGGGAAGTTCACCGCCACCTTCTGAGGGTTGATCTTACAGCCGTAATCTGGGACGCCGGCCAACAGCGTCCTGACAGAGAGACAGAGATGAGAGTGTGTGTGTGTGTGTGTGTGTGTGTGTGTGTGTGTGTGTGTGGAGCAGATGTGACATGTGGACGTACGTTAGGAACTCTGTGGCTTTACTCAGATGGGGAGTGATGAGCAAAAAATCATCAACAAGCCTCATGAGACACCTGCAAACAAGAGGAGAGA
>NC_090190.1:42962219-42989719 GCF_024679245.1 Pseudorasbora parva
TGCAATCCTTTTTCTACATAACCTCGATTAGCCTAAACTCTGATGGATAGATTATGTAAATAGATCTCATGTTGCAGTTTAGGAACCATACAGTTTGAGAAAAATGGTAAGATGACTTTCATTTCAATAAGCATTTCAATAGTGTTACGTTAATGTGTTGTTCTGTTAGCTTGGGCCATTTTTAGCAGACCTTTGTTCATTTAATTTCAGCTGGCTGTTTGATTGGGCTCTGTGTAACGTTTGATGCCCCGTGTGCGCGCTGATGCACTCGTCTGTAAACATTTCAGAATGCCTTCCGACAGTTGCTTAATAAAAGCGGGCTTTCCACACAAACAAATATTTGAATGCCTGTCGTGCTCGGGTCGGGTTCGGTTACTGCTCTGTCGGACGCGGGCCGGACAGAAAAATGGCCCAATCCTCACTCTAATCACTATATAAGTCGTTATTTAGTGTTTTTCCCGCACTAACTCTATTCTGGCCTCTTCATAAATGATTGTCGAGCCGGTGTAGTGAGATGGGCTTTGTAACGACGTCTTTAGTGCCTTTATGGGTCTTGAGAGAGGAAATGACATTGGTGTCAATGAAGGCCTTTCTGAGCCATCGGATTTCAACACTAATATCTTCATCTGTGTGTGAAGATGAGCGGAGGTCTGACGGCTGGCCAACCACAGGAGGAATTAATCACACAATGCACATTACAGGCTGAACTGACCCTTTAACAAATGTGACTAAATGTATTGATCACTCGTAATAAATGATGTGAGCGCACCTGCAGCGACTCTCTGCTTCCTGTGAGTCGGGTTATGGGCCTCATGCTGCCGATCTTCGGGATGAACCGGATTCGGGAACACACTGAGGATTTCGGGAACTTCACGGCCTGAGATGGAGACAGCGCCCTCCACTGGCCCTTAGACAGATGGACACTGGAAACAAACACAATTTATCTGGTGAGAAAAATAATCTTCTGATTGAAATCTTGTTTCTTGTTTCCGTCCCAATCAGAAATAAGATTATTTTTCTCACCCCACTGGCAGATCATTTTGTCTGTTTTAAGCAAAAACTTTAGTTGAAAAAATTTCCCCAGAAAACAAGAAAAAATGTAATTTTACTGATCTAGTAAATGCGTCTTGATTTAAGAATATTTAGATATTTAGACTGGAAACAAGACAAAAAAACTAAATAAGAAGAGCATTTTTTGCAGCGTATCTACTGTAATAAATAAATAAATGCTAAAGTAAAAATAAATTGTATTTACAATAATGTGAAATGAGCAAATGATGTAAAATACGATGTAAAATATATCCTTAATCATCCTAAAACGGTTTTATGTGTTCTCACCTGTTTGGACAGGTGTGTTGTGGGTCACATGACAGTGTGTAGCGCACCTGAAGGCGGTTTCCTGGAGTGTGTGCCAGACCTCAGCCCTGTAGAAGTGCAGTGTGTGCTTCTGTCCCATACTCTCAGTGACGTAGAACAACGCTCGGACCAGACCAACCACAAAACCACTCAGAGTCCAGGCCAGAAACTGACCGAAGATCCACTCTCTGTAGCGGTGCTCGCTGGGACACTGACCTGCTGCAGCACATGGCATTAATCAGGGTGTGTGTGTGTGTGTGTGTGTGTGTGTGTGTGCTAGTAAGTGTGTTAGTGTGCGTGAGTGTGCGAATGTGCCAGTGAGTGTGCGAGTTGGTGTGCGAGTGATTGAGTGTGCTAGTAATTGTGTTTGTGTGCGTGAGTGTGTGAGTGAGTGTGTGAGTATGCGTGTGAGGGTGTGCGAGTGAGTGTGTGCTAGTGTGAGTGCGAGTGAGTGTGTGCGCGAGCGCGAGTGAGTGTGTGTGCGTGTGAGATTGTGCTAGTAAATGTGTTAGTGTGCGTGAGTGTGCGAATGTGCCAGTGAGTGTGCGAGTTGGTGTGCGAGTGATTGAGTGTGTGTGTGTGAGTGTGCTAGTAAGTGTGTTAGTGTGCATGTGTGTGAGTGTGCATGTGAGTGTGCTAGTAAGTGTGTTTGTGTGGTGAGTGTGTGAGTGAGTGTGCGAGTGAGAGTGTGCTAGTAAGTGCGTTAGTGTGCGAGTGAGTGTGCAAGTGTGCGTGTGTGCGAGTGAGGGTGCGTGTGAGAGTGTGCTAGTGTGAGTGAGTGTGTGTGCGCGAGCACGAGTGAGTGTGCCCGAGTGTGTGTGTGGGTGTGCGTGTGAGAGTGTGCTAGTAAGTGTGTTAGTGTATGTGTGTGTGCGAGTGAGTGTGCGTGTGAGAGTGTGCTAGTGTGAGTGAGTGTGTGTGCGCGAGCACGAGTGAGTGTGCCCAAGTGTGTGTGTGGGTGTGCGAGTGTGCTAGTAAGTGTGTAAGTGTGCGTGTGTGTGCGAGTGAGTGTGCGTGTGCTAGTGTGAGTGAGTGTGTGTGCGCGAGTACGAGTAAGTGTGCCCGAGTGTGTGTGTGGGTGTGCGTGTGAGAGTGTGCTAGTAAGTGTGTCAGTGTGCGTGAGTGTGCGAGTGAGTGTGTAAGTGTGCATGTGAGAGTGTGCTAGAAAGTGTGTTAGTGTGCGTGAGTGTGCGAGTGACTGAGTGTGTGTGTGAGTGTGCGAGTGAGTGAGTGTGCGAGTGAGAGTGTAAGTGTGCATGTGAGAGTGTGCTAGAAAGTGTGTTTTTGTGCGTGAGTGTGCGAGTGAGAGTGTGCGAGTGAGAGTGTAAGTTTGCATGTGAGAGTGTGCTAGAAAGTGTGTTAGTGTGAGTGAGTGTGCGAGTGAGAGTGTAAGTGTGCATGTGAGAGTGTGCTAGAAAGTGTGTTAGTGTGAGTGAGTGTGCGAGTGAGAGTGTAAGTGTGCATGTGAGAGTGTGCTAGTAAGTGTGTTAGTGTGAGTGAGTGTGCGAGTGAGTGTGTAAGTGTGCATGTAAGAGTGTGCTAGAAAGTGTGTTAGTGTGCGTGAGTGTGAGAATGACTGAGTGTGTGTGAGTGTGTGAGTGTGCGAGTGAGTGTGCGAGTGAGAGTGTGCTAGTAAGTGTGTTAGTGTGCGTGAGTGTGCGAGTGACTGAGTGTGTGTGTGAGTGTGCGAGTGAGTGTGTAAGTGTGCACGTGAGAGTGTGCTAGAAAGTGTGTTAGTGTGCGTGAGTGTGCAAGTGACTGAGTATGTGTGAGTGTGCGAGTGTGAGTGAGTGTGCGAGTGAGAGTGTGCTAGTAAGTGTGTTAATTTGCATGAGTTTGTGTGTGAGAGTATTCTAGTGTGAGTGAGTGTGTGTGCGCGACCATGAGTGAGTGTGCCCGAGTGTGTGTGTGGGTGTGCGTGCGAGAGTGTGCTAGTAAGTGTGTTAATGTTCGTGAGTGTGCGAGTGAGTGTGTAAGTGTGCATGTGAGAGTGTGCTAGAAAGTGTGTTAGTGTGCGTGAGTGTGCGAGTGAGAGTGTAAGTGTGCATGTGAGAGTGTGCTAGAAAGTGTGTTAGTGTGCGTGAGTGTGCGAGTGAGTGTAAGTGAGTGTGCGAGTGAGAGTGTAAGTGTGCATGTGAGAGTGTGCTAGAAAGTGTGTAAGTGTGCGTGAGTGTGCGAGTGTAAGTGTGCATGTGAGAGTGTGCTAGTAAGTGTGTTAGTGTGCGCGAGTGTGCGAGTGAGTGTGTAAGTGTGCATGAGAGTGTGCTAGTAAGTGTGTTAGTGTGAGTGAGTGTGCGAGTGAGTGTGTAAGTGTGCATGTAAGAGTGTGCTAGTAAGTGTGTTAGTGTGAGTGAGTGTGCGAGTGAGAGTGTAAGTTTGCATGTGAGAGTGTGCTAGAAAGTGTGTTAGTGTGAGTGAGTGTGCGAGTGAGAGTGTAAGTGTGCATGTGAGAGTGTGCTAGAAAGTGTGTTAGTGTGAGTGAGTGTGCGAGTGAGAGTGTAAGTGTGCATGTGAGAGTGTGCTAGTAAGTGTGTTAGTGTGAGTGAGTGTGCGAGTGAGTGTGTAAGTGTGCATGTAAGAGTGTGCTAGAAAGTGTGTTAGTGTGCGTGAGTGTGAGAATGACTGAGTGTGTGTGAGTGTGTGAGTGTGCGAGTGAGTGTGCGAGTGAGAGTGTGCTAGTAAGTGTGTTAGTGTGCGTGAGTGTGCGAGTGACTGAGTGTGTGTGTGAGTGTGCGAGTGAGTGTGTAAGTGTGCACGTGAGAGTGTGCTAGAAAGTGTGTTAGTGTGCGTGAGTGTGCAAGTGACTGAGTATGTGTGAGTGTGCGAGTGTGAGTGAGTGTGCGAGTGAGAGTGTGCTAGTAAGTGTGTTAATTTGCATGAGTTTGTGTGTGAGAGTATTCTAGTGTGAGTGAGTGTGTGTGCGCGACCATGAGTGAGTGTGCCCGAGTGTGTGTGTGGGTGTGCGTGCGAGAGTGTGCTAGTAAGTGTGTTAATGTTCGTGAGTGTGCGAGTGAGTGTGTAAGTGTGCATGTGAGAGTGTGCTAGAAAGTGTGTTAGTGTGCGTGAGTGTGCGAGTGAGAGTGTAAGTGTGCATGTGAGAGTGTGCTAGAAAGTGTGTTAGTGTGCGTGAGTGTGCGAGTGAGTGTAAGTGAGTGTGCGAGTGAGAGTGTAAGTGTGCATGTGAGAGTGTGCTAGAAAGTGTGTAAGTGTGCGTGAGTGTGCGAGTGTAAGTGTGCATGTGAGAGTGTGCTAGTAAGTGTGTTAGTGTGCGCGAGTGTGCGAGTGAGTGTGTAAGTGTGCATGAGAGTGTGCTAGAAAGTGTGTTAGTGTGAGTGAGTGAGTGTGCGAGTGAGTGCAAGTGTGCATGTGAGAGTGTGCTAGAAAGTGTGTTAGTGTGAGTGAGTGTGCGAGTGAGAGTGTAAGTGGGCATGTGAGAGTGTTCTAGAAAGTGTATTAGTGTGAGTGAGTGTGCGAGTGAGAGTGTAAGTGTGCATGTGAGAGTGTGCTAGTAAGTGTGTTATTGTGCGTGTGCGAGTGAGTGTGTAAGTGTGCATGTGAGAGTGTGCTAGAAAGTGTGTTAGTGAGTGAGTGTGCGAGTGAGAGTGTAAGTGTGCATGTGAGAGTGTGCTAGAAATTGTGTTAGTGTGAGAGAGTGTGCGAGTGAGAGTGTAAGTGTGCATGTGAGAGTGTGCTAGTAAGTGTGTTAGTGTGCGTGTGCGAGTGACTGAGTGTGTGTGAGTGTGCGAGTGAGTGTGCGAGTGAGAGTGTGCTAGTAAGTGTGTTAGTGTGCGTGAGTGTGCGAGTGACTGAGTGTGCGAGTGAGTGTGTAAGTGTGCATGTGAGTGTGCTAGAAAGTGTATTAGTGTGCGTGAGTGTGCGAGTGACTGAGTGTGTGTGAGTGTGCGAGTGAGAGTGTGCTAGTAAGTGTGTTAATGTGCATGAGTATGCGAGTGAGAGTGTGTGAGAGTGTGCTAGTGTGTTAGTGTGCGTGAGTGTGTGCGCGCGCGCAAGTGTATTTGTGTGCGAGTGAGTGTGTAAGTGTGCGAGTGAGTGTGTGAGTAAGCGAGTGCGAGTGAGTGTGTGCGAGTGAGTGTGATATACGAAATATCATACGAAACTAGATATACGAAATTGTGTGCGTGTGAGAGTGTGCTAGTAAATGTGTGAGTGTGTGTGTGACTGAGTGCGTGCGTGTGTGTGCGCGCGAGTCTGTGTGTGTGTCTTTAGCTCCGCCTCCACGGAATCGGCTGTTTTCAGAAAGAATCAGTTCAGTGTATCTGTCTAGAGCTGCAACTAACGATTATTTTTTCTGTCGACTAATCTAGCGATTATTTTTTCGATTAGTCGACTAATCTAACGATTAATTTTTTTACCCTTTGAAATTTTTCACAATTCTGTGGCACCCCCTCACATAAGTTACGCTAAAAGGTGTAACAGTACAGACTGCTCACAGTTCGCTTTGTATCACGGTTTTAGGTTCACGTTTCAGTACAGTTCGGTATTTGCTATGTTCAGGGGAAAAAGGACTACTGTCAAATGAAAAAGAAAATAAGAACCGATAACTTAAATAGAAGCAGCAGCACAATTAAATACTATTGAGCAGATGAGAAAAAAATAAACAATGCTTTTCAGGTAGGTCTAACATTAGTTTTTAGGTAGAGAAATGGAATGAAGTAATCAAAAGTAAAATAACCACACATTTAACTGTTTAAAATTAAAAAAATAATCCTTATTAAACTTACAAAAGCTATTCAATCAAGAGCAGTGAGTGATGTCTTTATCTTTTGTTTGACATTAAACAGAGAGCAGTGAAGGCTACTGCCCCTTTAAGACCCACGGATAGTCGTCGTATTTTCTGTATAAAGTTCACTTAAGGCATAGAGTAGGCTATGACATTTTGACATACTTTTTGTGAGTTTGTCCGTTTAAGCACAGGATTTGAAAGATAACTCAATATTTGCGCGCTTTGGGACGAGTGCACAGAGACAGATCTTCTCATTCGCGTCTCCTGGCTACACGGGGGTGATGACGGTGAAAATGACTGCTCATATTCGGACGTACAGCAGCACTCGCATGCGTTTTATAAAGTTTACAAAGAGAGACCGTTTTGCCCACGTTTTTCTTTTATTATCGCTGTTGTTGTAGTGTATACCTGAGGAGTCAGCACGTGTATCCATCGACAGAAACATACAGCATTATTTTCAAGTTACAACCCATATTAAAGATGCGTCATCAGATGCGAGATGAACCGAAGTGTAAGTGCGTCCCCGCAACTTTTGCTCGGGATCCCGGTTGGGAAACACTGGTCTGTATTGATTGACACCGCGCTGGTTTGTTTAGAATTATATGAGCGCCGTGACCGCGTGCTGCCGCGTGATGAAGGCGTGTCGCAACTCTGTTATTCAACTGCTCTGGTTTTAAAAGCTATGTCATACTAAATGCGCCAAAATGCAATAAAACTTGTTTTACGGTCGAATGCAACGCGTGTGTGTGTGAGTGAGTAAGAGACGCGCAAAAGGGCGGAGAGAGAACTTTAAGGAAATGCAGCTAAACGACTATGCGTGCGTCTTTTAAATAGCGTAAAAATGAATGAATGACGAATGTGGCGGCCGTTATTGATTATGTGGCGGTCCGCCACAAATTAGTCTATGTTCGGGAAACACTGTTTGGCCTCTGTTTAAAGTATTTCCATACTTTTGATATTCGCGGTCTAGGTTTTTGTGATAGAACCAGGAGCAGAAGCCAACATTACGCGAGATGAACGTCTGACACGACACGTCGACGCATTTCACGAACGTCGACGTATTTCCGTAGTCGACGTCATCGATGACGTCGACGCGTCGTTGCAGCACTATATCTGTCTATTATAAATATGATAAACTAAAGACTCTTGGGAGATATGAAGGACCAACACAACTCTATAGATACTCAAGATTAACATGAGAGTATGTGTGTGTGTGTGTGTGTGTGTGTGTGTGTGTGTGTGTATGTGTGTGTTACAACCCTTTAAGAATAAACATGTTAAAGACGCACGTTTCTTGACTCCCAGCCAATGGCAGGCCTGAACCTTCATCTTCCACATCAGCTGGACCAACGGTAGCCGCTCGAACTTCCCCAGACGCAGGAAGTTCTTCACATTAGACAAGAAGTGGAGGCGGTTTTCCAGGGATCCCCAGATTTCCTCGGGAAAAACGTATAGCAAACAGTCCCTCACAAACAGATACACCCTATAGGCGGAGACATGTGACTTCAGCAGCGACTTCATATCCTGTGCGTCTGGATTGGCCGAGCACTTCCTGTGTAGAAACAGGGCGTACGGGCACTTCCTGTGCTTGCGTAAAAGCCGGTTAAACAGGGGAACCATGGAGAAGAAGCGTTTGGGAAGCTTCTTCGGTCTCAGATGAGCACCGTTAAAATCCGATTGGAGGAAAATAATCCGGACAAGCTCCGCCCCTTGCAGACGTCTAGCCCCGCCCACATCTTTAAGCTTCCTGTTGAGTAGGAAGTTCTTCATGCCCCGCCCATTATAGAGCATGCTCAGAACACGGATCGCACAGTGTGACGGACGCGGAGGCCGTTGATCCGAGGGTTTCCAGCTGTGAGATCCGAAACTTTGGGATTCATCCCGTCGTCTTTTTGATACAGGGAGTTTATCGTCCTTCTCGTCGTCTCTCACTCGCTTTTCTGACAGTGTTCCCTTCTCGTCGTCTCTCGCTCGCTTTTCTGAGAGTGTTCCCTTCTCGTCGTCTCTCGCTCGCTTTACTGAGAGTGTTTCTTTCGCATCGTCTCTCGCTCGCTTTTCTGAGAGTGTTTCCTTCTCGTCGTCTCTCGCTCGCTTTTCCGAGAGTGTTTCCTTCTCGTCGTCTCTCGCTCGGTTTTCCGAAATTGTTTCCTTCTCTTCGACTCTCGCTCGGTTTTTCGAAATTGTTTCCTTCTCTTCGACTCTCGCTTGGTTTTTCGAAATTGTTTCCTTCTCTTCGACTCTCGCTCGGTTTTCCGAAATTGTTTCCTTCTCTTCGACTCTCGCTCGGTTTTCCGAAATTGTTTCCTTCTCGTCGTCGCTCACTCGGTTTTCCAAAATTGTTTCCTTCTCGTCGACTCTCGCTCGCTTTCTCGAAATTGTTTCCTTCTCATCGTCTCTCGCTCGCTTTTTCAAGAGTGATTTCTTCACTTCGTCTCTTGCAGCCGGCTTTAGTGGGACGCCGGGGTTTTTCCGTGTTTTCGGTGAGACGTGGCTGAGGAAAAACCCGGAGCTGGATCGGGGAAGCAGCAGGTCATACAAGGGTCGGCCGCACACCTGTAGCAAACACGAAGGCGGGACAGTGGCGAAAACGGCGCAGTCCGTCAGAAGATGGCGGGTTATTTCTGTGCCGAGCCGCTGGTTGATCCGCTTCCACACCTCACTGGTGCTGATGGAGGCGGCCGTCTGGGAAACGTCTCCATGGAAACGGAAGGGATCCGAACTGGCCGTCACATCGTGGCACTGATAGCCGAATCCCAGGACGTTCCTCAGCTTCTTACGCTTGATGTGGTTTAGGACGAACGCCAGAACCTCTGGAAGCGTGCTGAGCTGAAGACACACAACATGCAATTTCAAAACAAAGTTTTGAATGTTATGAGTCAGTGAATCGATTCATAATTCGGATCGCCAATGTCACGTGATTTCAGCAGTTTGACACGTGATCCGATTCATGAATCGATTCACTGATTCATAACATTCAGAACTTTGTTTTGAAATCAACCATCACTATATAAACTCACCTAAAGGATTATTAGGAACACCTGTTCAATTTCTCTTTAATGCAATTATCTAATCAGCCAATCACATGGCAGTTGCTTCAATGCATTTAGGGGTGTGGTCCTGGTCAAGACAATCTCCTGAACTCCAAACTGAATGTCAGAATGGGAAAGAAAGGTGATTTAAGCCGTTTTGAGCGTGACATGGTTGTTGGTGCCAGACGGGCCGGTCTGAGTATTTCACAATCTGCTCAGTTACTGGGATTTTCACACACAACCATTTCTAGGCTTTACAAAGAATGGTGTGAAAAGGGAAGAGCATCCAGTATGCAGCAGTCCTGTGGGAGAAAATGCCTTGTTGATGCTCGAGGTCAGAGGAGAATGGGCCGACTGATTCAGGCTGATAGAAGAGCAACTTTGACTGAAATAACCTCTCATTACAACCGAGGTATGCAGCAAAGCATTTGTGAAGCCACAACACACACAACCTTGAGGCGGATGGGCTACACCAGCAGAAGACCCCACCGGGTACCACTCATCTCCACTACAAATAGGAAAAAGAGGCGACAATTTGCACAAGCTCACCAAAATTGGACAGTTGAAGACTGAAAAATGTTGCCTGGTCTGATGAGTCTGGATTTCTGTTGAGACATTCAGATGGTAGAGTCAGAATTTGGCGTAAACAGAATGAGAACATGGATCCATCATGCCTTGTTCCCACTGTGCAGGCTGGTGGTGGTGGTGTAATGGTGTGGGGGATGTTTTCTTGGCACACTTTAGGCCCCTTAGTGCCCCTTCTGACCATGTCCATCCCTTTATGACCACCATGTCCCCATCCTCTGATGGCTACTTCCAGCAGGATAATGCACCATGTCACAAAGCTCAAATCATTTCAGATTGGTTTCTTGAACATGGCAATGAGTTCACTCAAATCTCCATCAACTGCAAGATGCTCTCCTATCAATATGGGCCAAGATTTCTAAAGAATGCTTTCAGTACCTTGTTGAATCAATGCCACGTAGAATTAAGGCAGTTCTGAAGGCGAAAGGGGGTCAAACACAGTAATAGTGTGTGTTCCTAATAATCTTTTAGGTGAGTGTAAGTCGTTATTTAGGGGTTTTTTGACCACAAAAACTATCCTCGTCTCTTCATAAATGATCGTAGAGCCACTGTAGTGAGATGAGCTTTGTAACGACGTCTTTAGTGCCTTTATGGGTCTTGAGAGAGGAAATGACATTGGTGTCAATGAAGGCCTTTCTGAGCCATCGGATTTCAACACTAATATCTTCATCTGTGTCCAATGGCATTAGGGTGAGGAATTATGGACATAATTTAAATTTTTGGGTAAACTTTAAAGCGGCTTTGTGTTGCCATGGTTACTACACAAAAACAACAGAAGGTAACAGGTATGATATGATAGGCAACACGGGTCCTGTTTAAAATCGCCAATTTCTCTCGATTTAAACATTCTTAAAAACATCTGGGATAATGTAAGTCAAAAAATATATCTATATCTATATATATATATATATATATATATATATATATATATATATATATATATAATTTTTTTCTAAAAAAATACAGTTAAACCACTGTTTTTATCAGTTTTGCTTAGTACATCATTTACACAATTGTTTAATAAATCAAATTATTAAAAAAAAGGAAACTTGTGGCTTCAGTCTTCTTTAAAATGAAAAAAATATAAAAAAAATTTTTTAAAAATACACTTTGTCATCATATAGAGTGTTATTTAGTCACAAATATTAATTATTTGAAGATATAACCAAAAATTTCTTTAAAATATACACTTTCTTGAAGGGAAAACAAAGGAATGAATTGACATGGTTTTAAACATGCTTTTTAAACGGCACATGGGTTTTAGTAACAGGACTGAGACTGAGAAAACATGCATCCATCCTCTGCTTCGAAACCTTGTAAAATATTAAATAAAGTTACCTGAGATTGACCAATACACATTTTGAAGAGTTAGATATTTGTAGTATTGGATTCAGTGTTGAAAAAAAAAAAAAAATAAAGTTTAATTTTGAATTTTACAACCAGCAAATGTCACCCATTCGGTGGAATGGCTCATAACATCATGGTATTTGTAGTAAAGCTGTGGTTATACACAATAAATCCAACAAAAAATGGCTACTACACTTTTACTATAGTAAAATTATGGATAATTTTCGTAAGGGAGGGAAATGTTTCTCTGATATTGAATCATATTAAATACATACACTTCTAGAAGATATATATATATATATATATATATATATATATATATATATATATATATATATATATATGGCCTCTAAATGATCAAAACTTAGCTAAAAAAAAGAAAGAAAAAAAGAGCTGTGCTTGTTTTATGAGTAAACAAATGAACTGCCATAAACAGGTGCGGCGTCGAGTCTGAGGTAAGTTACCTGTGCGGGCACGCGCTGCTGCTGTGGTGGCGTGAACGAGCATATCATCAGTCCTCTGACGAGATTTTTAAAGCGTGTGCCGTCGCTTTCCTCCAACAGAAGCGGTTTCCGGCCATCAGAGAACACAAGCCCGTCTGTGAACTCCTCCAGAGTCTGCACGACTGGATACAACGAGCGCAGGATGCCGAAAACATATTTAAAACCGCCATCTGTCGCGTCGCGTCGAGACATTTGTCGTTTGTGTGGGTTTTTGGGTTTACCGCTTGAGGCGTCCCGCGTTGCGTCTCCGCCAATCAATCATCTGTCACAGGACCCGGATGTAAAGCCGAATAAAAACGTATATTTAAAGCTACGTAGCTTTGTTCTTACTTTTCATTTCACATCATTTAAATAATCCGAGCACATTTTAAAACATTATTCTAAACCGTATTTCGACTTGCCATAAATCACTACGTAAATAGTAAATTACGTTTTATAGCGGTCATCCATCATGGGAAACCATCATTCTTCCAATTCTACGTGTTAATTAAGTGTAATGAAATTGTCTTAAAAAGAATATAAAACACAGCAAATAGCAAAAAGATCAAAACAGTGCTATATTATAACTCAAGTATGACTACAACCAACTTATAAAAATAACCATTTAACAAATGTTAAACATTTTATAATTGTATTTAATATTTTCACATATTGAATATACTGTAGACAGTAATTACAATGTTTTTAACTCTTATTAGGATTATTATTATGCATTTTCTGCTTATTTTGAGCAGAAAGCATGTGTTTCCCCTCCAAATGTACCATAAAATAATTGTTTTTGGACATTGTACCGGCATAAATACCTTTGTATTGTAAGACTGAAAAAACTAGTAGGTGCCCAAATGAATGAGGAACACGGACTCTCTAAGAAAATAAGGGAAATTAACATCTGAACTGTCCCTCACACACCACTGGAGACGCAAGTTAATGCTGATTCTGATAGAAAGCTGTCAGAATACACAGAGCATCTCAGTTTCAGGGTGACCCCTGACCCCGCCGAAAGCACCAACAGTGGCACGTGAGCATCAGAACTGGACCACGGAGCAATGGAAGAAGGTGGCCTGGTCTGAGGAATCACGTGTTCTTTTATATCACGTGGATGGCCGGGTGTGTGTGTGTGTGTGTGGCTTACCTGGGGAACACATGGCCCCAGGATGCACTATGGGAAGAAGGCGAGCCGGCGGAGGCAGTGTGATGCTTTGGCCAATGTTCTGCTGGGAAACCTTGGGTCCTCCATCCATGTGGATGTTACTTTGACACGCTCCACCTACCTAAGCATTGCTGAGACCATGTTCAGCCTTTGATGGAAACGGTATTCTGGTGGCTGTGGCTCTTCCAGCAGGATAATGTGATACCACAGCACACCTTCAGGGGTCGAGTGGAGTCCATGCCTCGATGGGTCAGGGGGACCAACACAATATTAGGTCATTCCTTGATCAGTGTATAGTTAAAGGATGTGGAAACATCTATTAAAGGGTTAGTTCACCCAAAAATGAAATGTCTGTCATTAACTCCTCCCCCTAATGTCGCTCCACACCCGTAAGACCTCCGATCATCTTCAGACCGATATTTTATATTTAGTCCGATAGATACTGCCTCTTCATTGAAAATGTATGCACAGTATACTGTCCCTTTTCAGAAGGACCAGAAAGGGAATAAAAACATCATCACAGTAGTCCATACGAGACATCAGTGGGTTAATTAGAGTCTCTTGAAGCATCCAAAATACATTTGGGTCCAAAAATAACAAAAACTACGACTTTATTCAGCATTGGCTTCTCTTCTGGGTTTGTGTTCAATCCTCAAATAAAGATTCAAACGGTTATGAGTCAGCGAATCGATTCATGATTCGGATCGCGTGTCAAACTGCTGAAATCAACCCTTTCTGGACATGGACAGTATAGTGTGCATACACTTGCATACGCTCTCAGACTAAATATAAAATATCTTAAACTGTGTGTGAAGATGAACGGAGGTCTTACGGGTGTGGAGCGACATTAGGGAGAGGAGTTAATGACAGACATTTCATTTATGGGTGAACTAACCCTTTAAGGCATTTTTCTAGGATTACCCACAATGCAATTACAGTAATGTTTAACTAAAATATAAAAACTCACTGTCTTAGTCCATAAACATGTTTATTAACATTGCTTTAAAAAGATGAGCCTGTTCTAAACCCCCCCAGAGTCAGCGTTACACCACGAGGAGGTCAGCAGGGGGCGGTTTGAGAGGGATCTGACCCAGTGTGAAGCGTTTGGCTGTGAACTCCTTCAGTTCTTCGGCTGTTAGGTCACTTGGGGCCGTAAACAGACTGTCTCTTAAAGTCCCAGCAGCCTCTGCAGGTCCACTCGCGGCCGGCGCCGACGACCCGAATCCTCCCGCAGACGTCTTGAAGCTAAACTCGGCTGCTGAGGATTTGATTTCTGCAGCCGGTGGTGCAAAAGAGAAGGAGTTCGCAGATGGAGCGGGATTGCCGAAACCTGGCGCGGTCTGAGCGGAGCTGAACGCTGCTCCAAACCCAGGTGCATGCTGGGTATGTGCCGCTCCAAAGTCAGTTTTAGACGCGGCAAAACTAAAGCTGCTGCTGCTCTGAGAGCCGGAACCAAAGCCTGAGTAAACAAGACGACTGTTAGCAAAACATACAGGACGAAAAAAATATGATTTGCCACACACTGCAAAAACTGCTCTTCTTACTCAGTATTTTTGTCTTGTTTCTAGTCCAAACATCGAGAAAATCTTAAAACAAGAAGTATTTACTAGACAAGCAAAAGTAATTGTCTTGTTTTGGGAAAAATAACTCAAAATGAAGAGAGTTTTTGCTTAAAATAAGATAAATAATCTGCCAGTGGGGTGAGAAAAATAATCTTAATTCAAACAGAAAACAAGATTATTTTTCTCACCCCATTGGCAGATTATTTATCTGACTGAGTGGTTCACCCTAGTTCCTCATAAATATTACACACTGCACCTTTAACATTATGGTACTTTTTACACTGCTATTTTCCTGTGAAGAAATCCAGAACAAACCTGCAGCTCCAAATCCGGATGTTGTCGTGGATGCGGCTCCAAATCCGGACGTGGTCGAACCGAAGCCGGCGCCTGATGAGCCGAACCCCTGAGATGGCGTCTGGGAACCGGAGTTATTGAGCTCTGAGATCTGAGGACATCAAACACACCCTTTAAACTCCTCCTGCACTGCCAACAAGGCTCTTCTTACTCAGTATTTCTGTCCTGTTTCCAGTCCAAACATCTAAAAACTCTTACATTAAGAAACATTTACTAGACAAGTACAAATTATTGTCTTGTTTTGGGGAAAATAACTCAAAATGAAGAGAGTTTTTGCTTAAAATAAGATAAATAATCTGCCAATGGGGTGAGAAAAATAATCTTGTTTTCTGTTTGAATTAAGATTATTTTTCTCTCCCCATTGGCAGATTACTTATCTTATTTTAAGCAAAAACTCTCTTCATTTTGAGTTATTTGTTCCCCAAAACAAGACAATTACTTTTGCTTGTCTAGTAAATACTTCTTATTTTAATAATTTTTAGATGTTTGGACTAGAAACGAGACAAAAATACTGAGTAAGAAAAGCATTTTTTGCAGTGTGTGCGTCCGGTTCAAATGGACTGCATTTATATAGCGCCTTTATCCAAAGCGCTTTACATTTTTGCCTCACATTCACCCATTCATACACCGACGGCGATGTCAGCCATGTAAGGCTCATCCTGCTCATCGGGAGCAGCTGGGGTTAGGTGTCTTGCTCATGGACACTTCGACACTTGGTCAGGTGGAACCGGGGATCGAACCACCAACCTTTCGGTTTGTAGACAATCTACATGAACCACTGAGCCACTGCCGCCCCAATGCAGAAGTTTACTTTGTTTGTAAGGGGACACTGCAATTTCATAAAAACACATGAACAAACAGGAGTAAAAAAGCCAGAATTAGCCAAAAGGCTATTTTTCATCTGTAGTCCCCTGGCCCAGATGTTAAAAGAGCATAAATATAACACAATGGTTAGTAACAACACACACACAGAAAAACAAATAACAAACGTTGCTTACAGATGACAAATACACATAACACACTGCAAGTTCAACCATAAAAGATACAAGACATACAGCCTATAAAAACAAAGACAAAACAAACATTTTTACAAAGAGACACGACAGGTTCAAGCCTTTGTGCCGACAGATGTACGTATCAATCAGCCATTTTTTAAGTGTTTAGTAAAAGCCTTATAAGTAGTTGCCGGTCTAATTTCATCTGGTAATCTGTTCCACTAGGGGGAGGACACACTGAGCCTCAAAGTACTGTTTCTGATACGATCTGCCAAAGGAACAGGAGCTAAATTATGCATTGCCTTATAAATCAAGCATAAATTGGCAAATTTATGAGGGTCAGACCAATTAAAAAAATTACACTTTTTTAAAGGTCCCGTTCTTCGCGATTCCATCTTTCAAACTTTAGTTAGTGTGTAATGTTGCTGTTAGAGCATAAATAATACCTGTAAAATTATAAAGCTCAAAGTTCAATGCCAAGCGAGATATTTTATTAAACAGAAGTTCCCTTTCAAAGCCGACAGCGAGCGGCCGGTTTGGACTACAGCGCTGCACTTCCTGCTGTGATGACGTCACTAGAGCCGTTTGTTGACTCCGCCCACAAGAACACGCAAAATAGGGGGCGTGGTCTCGTTGCTCTCCCACGCGGAGAAGAGCACGCATTCAGCGCTTGCATCGCCCCGTTATGGTAAGAGGCGGGACCTTTCCGGGCAAAGTGTGCTAAGCTGCTGTCCAATCACAACATGGGAAGCGCTGGCCCAATCAGAGCTCGTTACGTGTTTCTGAAGGAGGGACTTCACAGAACAAGGAAATCATCAGGCCGTTTGTAGGACAGAGGAAACAGCGCTGTACAGATAAGGCAACTGTGTGAAAAATACTGTGTTTTACACGCGAAACATGAACTCATGTTATATTGCACACTGTAAACATAATCAAAGCTTCGAAAACACGCGAAGAACGGGACCTTTAACATTGCAGTGACGGTAATGTCTTGTTTTCTTATCCATGACCTTGATGTACAATATTAAAAGTGGCCTGATTATACTATGGTTTCCCTGTGACCAACTTGTCTGGCAATAAATAATCTGTAAAGCAAGATCTCTCTTGTCCTCTTACCACGTTGATCCGAGTGGAGCTGCTCATGGTCCGCAGCTCCTGAACTCTGCTCCGCCATTGGTTGGCCAGCAGCTGGACTGAGTTCACCTGAAAAACACACCGGATGCATCATGCACTGCAAAACATGCTCTTCTTATGTATTATTTTTGTCTTGTTTCCAGTCTAAATATCTAAATATTCTGAAATCAAGATGCATTTACTAGATCAGTAAAATAACGAGATATTTTTTCTTGTTTTCTGGGGAAAACTATCTAAGTGAGGTGAGTTTTTGCCTAAAACAAGCAAATGATCTGCCAATGGGGTGAGAAAAATAATCTAATTTCTGTTTGGGACAGAAACATTATTTTTCTCACCCCATTGGCAGATCATTTGCTTGTTATAGCCAAAAACTTACGTCATTTAGATTTTATTTTCAAGAAAAATCTCTTGTCATTTTACTGATCTACACTCAAAAAATGAACTTATGATGCTGTTCACTTTATTTAACCCTTAACTGTCACCGTCCCGCATACGGGCATTCTACATTTACTTCACTATATTACTATAAAATCCTAATGTAATCATGACAAACTATATATTGTTGGAAAGGTCTAACACTCCTGAAGAGATATGTGTCCATTGTTTTACGATACAAAATACATGATGACAGTAAAATAGTAATTTATGACGAGAGTGCCCCTCAAAAAAAGTCTACATCATAATAGCAATAACTACTTTATAATGAAAATCTTTTCTTATCTTGACAAAGCACATATCATTTGAAAGGTCTGAGTCTCAATGTTCCATATTTGGGGACTGTTTTTTGATGGACATGATATTTGGACAGAAATTTACAGGAAAATACATCAAATAAACAATCAATGGAAGTTGAATGACCCCCGGTGGCTATTTTTGGTACAGAGCCTAAACAAAATCTCATGGGGACTTCAATTTTTGTGATATCAACTTCAAATTTGGAACACAATTTAGCTAGACATATGGCTTTGATTTCATAGTAATTTTAGAGTAAAACATTTGTTGTAAAATATTTATTTTATTTAAAAAAAAAATATTTTGTACTGTATTTTTCATTTTCAATAAATGTAAACTTCCATAACTTTTCTATTATTTTATATTTTGAAATGCTTTCACTAAAGCAATACTCTGCTGATTGTCATCTTTAAATCAAGACCAAACTTAAGTCTTTATTCCAAAGCATTCATGAATTACAGCCCTTTAAGTTTAGATAGTGCATTTTCATGACTATTCTCAAAAAGGGGGGGCGACAGTTCAAGGGTTAAGCAGTTCATCTTCATTTAACACCATTATATCAGGTTTCTGGTTCAAATGTAATTGATTCATGTTAAACTGACTTAAAACCGTGAATCTTTGACGTAACTTAATATGTTTATTTTGAGATAACATGATTCAATCCAGTAACCCAATCAAACAGGACTTCACTTCCCATCATGCTTTGCAAAGGGGCTGAATTTGGAGAGTAAATGTTTAAATAAAGTGCTGTTTTATGCATTTCTAACGAGAAGAGCAAATGGAGAGACTTTTTAAAGTTTAATGTTTTGTTTTGTTGGTATTTAAAAGTGTGTGTTATGTGGACGTTACCATTGTGGTGTAGAGCGTGTGCTCGTGGTAATGATCTGCTAATATTAATTAAAGGTGTTTTAATAATAAAAAACAGCGACTTTGGGCAGCCCATGGATGAAACAAAACCATCCAGCCAATACAATCTTGTAATGTAAAAGGTTTCGTAAATGCTGTAAAAAATAGCATTTCACTAAATAAAAATAATGAGTTAAACTGGATTACTTGTTTAGTTTTTTTATATTCATTTCAGAGTAATTAAGCTTAATAGTTTTGGACAAAATTGAGAATGTTAACCTGATTTAACTAAATGGCTCTGATTTAACTTTACGTAAAAAAATTATGTTTACCGAAATAAACAATGTTAATTAAATTCAACATCGCCCAATGACGTGGAACCTGACATAAAAAAATTAAGTAAACCCAGCGTATCATTTTTTGAGTGTAGTAAATGCAACTTGATTTAAGAATTGTTAGATATTTAGACTGGAAACAAGACAAAATGACTGAGTAAGAAGAACATTTTTTGCCTCATAGGAATTAGGGGTGTCCATGGTAAACCGATTAACCGTTAAAAATTGCGTAACCGAGTGAAACATTTTGCTCGGTTAAGTGGCGTCAATGACGTGCTTTGAATTTAGTTGTAATATATTTTTGCACCACTAGAGACCACCAGAGCGCTCCCAGACATTTGTAATATCCACAAGAAGAAGTCATGACTAGCTTTCTAACATGAAGCGGGCAAAGAAAGCGTGGGAGCACTTTAAAAATGAGAGTGACGGGGCAAAATGTAAGTATTGCAATGCAGTGCTTACCGCATTTTTCAGGCTATAAGTCGCTCCGGAGAATAAGTCGCATCAGTCAAAATATGCGTCATGAAGAGGAAAATAACATAAGTCGCACTGGACTATAAGTCGCATTAGGGCAGAAGTAGAGCGGGACGGAGCAGAAGAAAGAAAGTTTGAAGTGAGAAACTTGTGAGGGACTAGAGAAAAGCAGACGTTACTTTAACTGTAATGAAGAAAACAAAAAAGCTAATCGCGGACTGAAAGCAAGATGGCCAGAGCTGAAGGGACGAGTCCACAGATGCTTGAACTCTCTGCCGGGAGAGGCTCAGCCGCGCGAGTCAAACGCTGTGGGAATCGCTCTCCGCTGCATATTTTACTGCATGCCCTAATCATGACGGCGCCCTCGCGGCCACTCGCATTGCTCGTGAACTGGAGCGCATCTCATCCTAATTTAACGAAACTCAGCGTACGCCTCGCAGACATGAAATAGATCTTAAGATGGCTTGAAATGTCTTTTAACAATTTAAAACGAAACGAAATAGGCTACTCTCTGATTGTGTAATCCATGATGTGCATTTCTCTCTATAGGCGCGTTCACTACGGAGATGGCGCTCGTCAAATTAATAAACTAATATGGTTAACCGAGTATTAACCGCTAAGGGCCTCTGTTAACGGTTAATGAAAAACTTGAAAACGTGCAGCCCTAATAGGAATGAAAGTGTTCTTACATAAGGCTGTATATCACCAGACACTCTGCAGGAGTAATACTCCTGCCTCAGCTCCTCAGGAGAAAGCTCAACAAACCCTGCAAAATAAAGGAAAGATTAACAGATATTCCAAAATTTGACAGATTGAGACGAGTCTGTGTGCTAAACTGACCTGAGATCTGGCCGTTGAGGACTGAATAACAGGAAAACGGCCACTGGCCAGACGTCTGCCAGACCTCCATTTCACTCTGGATTGTTTCCCTGAAATACAAATACGCAATATTAGCACAAAGTGCATCAGCGATCTCTTTATACACTTCCTAATATTGCGCTGGTCCTCCTGACTCGTCTCTGATGGACTCCACTCGACCCCTGAAGGTGTGCTGTGGTATCTGGCATCTAGATGTTAGCAGCAGATCCTTTAAGTCCTGTAAGTTGTGAGGTGGAGCCTCGGATCGGACTTGTTCAGCTCATCCCACAGATGCTCGATTGGATTGAGATCTGGGGAATCTGGAGGCCGAGTCGACGCCTCAAACTGGTTGTTGTGCTCCTCAAACCATTCCTGAAGCATTTGTGCTTTGTGTCAGGAGCATTATCCTGCTGGAAGAGCCACAGCCACCAGAATACCGTTTCCATGAAAGGCTGAACATGGTCTCAGCAATGCTTAGGTAGGTGGAGCGTGTCAAAGGAACATCCACATGGATGGAGGACCCAAGGTTTCCCAGCAGAACATTGGCCAAAGCATCACACTGCCTCCGCCGGCTCGCCTTCTTCCCATAGTGCATCCTGGGGCCGTGTGTTCCTCAGGTAAGCCACACACACACACACACACACACACACACACACACCCGGCCATCAACGTGATGTAGAAGAACACGTGATTCCTCAGACCAGGCCACCTTCTTCCATCGCTCCGGGGTCAAGTTCTGATGCTCATGTGCCACTGTTGGTGCTTTCGGCGGGGTCAGAGGTCAGAGGTCACCCTGACTGGTCCATACGCCTCAAACTGAGCTGCTCTGTGTATTCTGACAGCTTTCTATCAGAACCAGCATTAACTTCTGGAGCAGTTTGAGCTCCAGTAGCTCGTCTGTTTGATCGGACCCCACGGGCCAGCCTTCGCTCCCCACGGTCATCAATGAGCCTTGGCCGCCCATGACCCTGTGGCCGGTTCTCCACTGGTCCTTCCTTGGAGCACTTTTGATAGATACTGACCACTGCAGACCGGGAACAGCCCACAAGAGCTGCAGTTTTGGAGATGCTCTGACCCAGTCGTCTAGCCGTCACAATCTGGCCAAACTCGCTCAAATCCTTACGCTTGCCCATTTCTCCTGCTTCACACACATCAACTCTGAGGACTAAATGTTCACTTGCTGCCTAATATATCCCACCCACTAACAGGAGCCGTGATGAAGAGATCACCAGTGTTAATGTTAATTAACAAACAGTCCCCCCCCCAAAAAAATGCATGAGTGTAAACTGCACTTACACATGTTTTGCATTGTCATCCGCTGAGTTTTGTCCAGCTTTATCAAAGTTGCCCTGCGCGCCGAGCGCTGAGAACCTGTTCTGGCTGCTGAAGCTGAAGTCGGAGCTCTTGATGTCTCTGGACGTCCCGCCACTTCCGTTCCAGTCGTTACCGCCGCCTCGGTTATTATCGCCACTTCTGTTCCAGGTATTATCTCCACCTCGGTTATTATCTCCGCCTCTGTTCCAGTCATTACCGCCACGGGAGAACGAGGAGGGCTGGATGAACTCGCCGCCGGTCCTTTGAGACGGGTTTATCCACACGCGGTTCCCATAGCCTGCAACAACACCTCACTGGGGTCACTGCTGGGTCGGGTCAGTTTAAACTGGTATAAGTTATACTCTGTGTTAAAATACTGTGTTTAATATGTAGACTATCAGTCAAAAGTTTGGACACACTTTTAAGATCCCCTTCTCATCTCAAGGTAGGGCCATAAACGATTAATCGGATCCAAAATAAAAGTTTGTGTTTATATAAAATATGTAATATATGTGTGTATACTGTTTATAATTATGTATATTTGAATGCACAATCATGCAAAAATATATACGACTTTTTTGCATCAAAATACTGTGTGTGTGTATGCATATATATATATATGTGTGTGTGTGTGTGTGTGTGTGTGTGTGTGTGTGTGTGTGTGTGTGTTTTGTGTTCAACAGAACAAAGAGATTCATACAGGCTTGAGTGTTCCTGTTTACACAACGTGAGGGCGAGTAAATGATGATTAAATTAAAATGTTTGGGTGAACTGTCCCTTTAAGTGACGTCACGTCCAAATGTGTACTTCTTTAAAACGCGAAAAATATTATTAAAAGATAATGATTTAAAATGTGCTAAATTATTACAATGTGTACTATAAAAAACAAAGCGCACTTGTGTTAAGAAACAGTCATGAAAGTACAGTTAACTTGCCTTTTATTTAATTAATATTATATAATCTAAGATTTGAAGTAACGTTATTCAGAACTAAACTCACTTCTCGTTCACGAGTGTTCAGAGCATTATAGTGTCCAAAGAAGCTGTAATCGCTGTGTTTTGTAAGAGATAGTTGAATGAGATGAATATAAAGTGTGTGTTTATCTGACCTCCTCTAGCAGGCTGCGGCGACGGCTGATGGTTTCCTCGGTATTCTCCTCCTCCCCTCCCGCCTCCTCTCGGGTGCTCATTCCAGCATTTATCTCCGTATCTACATCGACCTTGAAGAAAGAAACTACACACTGTCATTTTAAACTTTATAAACACAACTCATGTGCTGTTGTGGTGCTGCTTAGTTTGACGCAGCTTCTCAAACGACGGGCACCAACGGTGACGCACGACGCACATTTTGGACGTAAACAACGATTTCAAAATAAAAGTCTTGACGCGCGCTTCAAACTGTTTAAAATTGTCCGCATGAAATAAGACTTTGATCACTTTTTTAGTGGATTAATTTGTGGCTGATTACTGTTTTCTGTTTTAGAGGAGGGGGGGGGGGACTATTATATAACTATCTATTACTTTTAAAAATATATAATAATTAAAAATACCTTTCTGAGAATGACAGCTGTTCTCTAAAATGCTTGGCATGATGACAACGACGATTTTATACTTATTAAAGTGTATACTATACTTTTATTAAAGAGGTCAGTTAAAAAAAATCTGTTTAAAAAAACACATTTGATATACTAGATACTAAGTACTTAATATAAAAAAATAAATGTATTTTAAATATTAAAACATTATTTATATACATTACGAATTATTGATATATAGGAGATAATGTTTGTAGTTGCAATTTTATTTGTAAAGTGTGAGATTATGCTACAATTATACAATAAGTAAACTGATAAATTAGATAAAGGAGTGAGTTACGATTCTGGCCTAAACTAAAGTTATATTGAGTTGTATTAATTACTCAATTTATGAACACTTTTATGTTAAGTTAAAGGTATAAAAAAATTCCGGGGATTCAATTTTGCGACACATTTGCTTCTTAAATAACATTTAAACATATTTGGTCCGTAATTATATCTATTCAGATAGGATTTTCCAATTTTATATACAACACACTTCACAATTTATAAAGGTGTGCGTGAGAAAACCCTGACCAACAGCGCCGCAGGTGACGTCATATAAGCAGACATCAGTT
This sequence comes from Pseudorasbora parva, assembly GCF_024679245.1. Taxonomy (NCBI): domain Eukaryota; kingdom Metazoa; phylum Chordata; class Actinopteri; order Cypriniformes; family Gobionidae; genus Pseudorasbora; species Pseudorasbora parva. Next base: position 42,985,689 of record NC_090190.1, read on the forward strand.
CAGCAGGCACCGCCAATCAGCGTGCGAGACGGCCGCCGCGGAGCATGGACTTACTTGATGGACACACCCCGCCGACCAATGAGCGGCCTGCTCACATCAGGCGGGGGCGGGCCCTTCTGGAGACGGAGCGGAGACCGGCAGGTATTAAAGTTTATCAGGAGATGCCGCTGCAGCTCAGCGCGTGCTCTTCATCATTACCTGCGACATTATCTCGATAAGCACTTCACTTTTTTTGCATGCTTTATTCAGACGCTCGTATTTGTTGCCCAGTGCTAGCGAGATGACGATCCTGGAGGTGAGCAGTCAGCTGATCGAGACGACCGTTGAGAAGATGAGTCTGACGTCACTGCTCCTGGCCGCATCTGTGCTCGCGCTCACTCTGGCGTACCTGAGCAAACTCCTCAGGCGGGAGCGCGCGGGACATGAAGTAAGATCTATCTATCTATCTATCTATCTATCTGTCTGTCTGTCTGTCTGTCTGTCTGTCTGTCTGTCTGTCTGTCTGTCTGTCTGTCTGTCTGTCTGTCCGTCCGTCCGTCCGTCCGTCCGTCCGTCCATCCATCCATCCATCCATCCATCTATCTATCTATCCATCTATCTATCTATCTATCTATCTATCTATCTATCTATCTATCTATCTATCTATCTATCTATCTATCTATCTATCTATCTATCTATCTATCTATCTATCTATCTATCTATCTGTCTGTCTGTCACATGTAAGTGTGTTTTTCTGTTCCTCAGAAGCTCCCTCCTCATATCCCGTCCTGTCTCCCGTTCCTGGGTCACGCTGTGGCTTTCGGGAAGAGTCCCATAGAGTTCCTGGAGCAGGCGTATGAGAAGGTCAGCACCACCACTATACACTATATTTAGGTTTTGTTCACATTATATGCACTTTCGCACCGATTGCCACCAAAACACACACATTTGATGCAGTTTCTCTCACCGCCTGAGGTTCCCACTCATGACCGGGAACAAATAAACACACACACAAACACACACACACTTGCACAGGCACACTCAGGTCAGGTCAGGTTTGGTGCCGCCGCTCCTCTGATCTCATGGTGTGATGTTTGGCAGTATGGGCCGGTGGTCAGCTTCACCATGGTTGGGAAGACCTTCACCTATCTGCTGGGCAGCGATGCGGCCGCGCTCATGTTCAACAGCAGGAATGAGGATCTGAACGCCGAGGACGTTTACGCGCGGCTCACCACGCCTGTGTTCGGCAAGGGCGTCGCCTACGACGTGCCCAATCCGGTAAGATCCTCAGTCCGGCAAAACCTGGAACGTTCTGTGTATTTCTATACTCAGTATACAAATATTTATTTGCTCCATCAGATAGAAATTGCTCTTTGTGGGTGCAATCGCATTAAATATTTTTAAATCCTTAAAGGGTCATAACACACACACACACACACACACACACACACACACACCACACAGTGTGTGCCAGTCTCATGGTAACCTGGAGTATCTATAGAGTTGTGTTGGTCCTTCATATCTCCCAAGAGTCTTTAGTTTATCATATTTATAATAGACGGATACACTGAACTGATTCTTTCAGAAAACAGCCGAGTCCGTGGAGGCGGAGCTACACACACTTTATATTTTGGTGTTGTTCATATTATATGCACTTATGCGCCGATTGCCAACAAAACACACACACACACACACACTTTATATTTTGGTGTTGTTCATATTATATGCACTTATGCGCCAATTGCCAACAAAACACACACACACACACTTTATATTTTGGTGTTGTTCATATTATATTTACTTACGCACCGATTGCCAACAAAACACACACATACACACACACACTTTATATTTTGTTGTTGTTCATATTATATGCACTTACGCGCCGATTGCCAACAAAACACACACACACACACACACACTTTATATTTTGGTGTTGTTCATATTATATGCACTTACGCGCCGATTGCCAACAAAACACACACACACACACACACACACACACTTTATATTTTGGTGTTGTTCATATTATATGCATTTATGCACCGATTGCCAACAAAACACACACACACACACACACACACTTTATATTTTGGTGTTGTTCATATTATATGCATTTATGCACCGATTGCCAACAAAACACACACACACACACACACTTTATATTTTGGTGTTGTTCATATTATATGCACTTATGCGCCGATTGCCAACAAAACACACACACACACACACACAAACACACATGCCTGGTTCACTATCTTTGTGGGGACTTTCCATGGACGTAATGGTTTTTATACTGTACAAACTGTAGATTCTATCCCCTTACACTGCCCCTAAACCTACCCATCACACACACACACACACACACACACACTCTTGAACAGAGAAAATAAGCCCCCCAGTTATTCATCCATCCATCTATCTCTATCTATCCAGTTATTCCTGGAGCAGAAGAAAATGCTGAAGACTGGACTGAACATCGCACAATTCAAACAACACGTCGAAATCATCGAAGAGGAAACCAAAGATTACTTCAAGCGATGGGGAGACAGTGGAGAGAGAAGTAAGCAGACGGACGCAGCGAGACTTCAGGGCACCTAATGGGGAATATGAGGGATACTCCACCGCTTTTTCATATTAAACTGTTATTCCCTTAACTAAAACGAGTTGACACACACCTCTCTCGTCTCAGTGTGTGCTCTTAATCTCTGACGCGCGGTGATGATCTGATAGCATTTAGCTTAGCCCACTAAGCCCAGTTCATTCACTATGGTACCAAACAGAGATCAAGTTAGAAGCCACCAAACTCCTCCACGTGTTCCCTGTTTAAATACAGTTACACCAATAGCTGAACGATCAAGTATGGGGACACACTATTGTACCATTAGTCTATTGACGGAAATGAGAGGGTGAGAGGTAGATTTAAGGGAGGATTTTTCAGGCGTGACTTTTTACTGCGCCGAGTCGAAGTACTCTCAGAAGTGCTATTCCGCCACACATTATAGTTCTCCTTTTTAACCCGATTAGAAAAGCGCCACGTTTTATTTTTGTCCCCATACTTGATCGTTCAGCTATTGGTGTAACTGTACAGTATTGTTCAAAATAATAGCAGTACACTGTGACTAACCAGAATAATCAAGGTTTTTAGTATATTTTTTATTGCTACGTGGCAAACAAGTTACCAGTAGGTTCAGTAGATTGTCAGAAAACAAATGAGACCCAGCATTCATGATATGCACGCTCTTAAGGCTGTGCAATTGGGCAATTAGTTGAAAGGGGTGTGTTCAAAAAAATAGCAGTGTCTACCTTTGACTGTACAAACTCAAAACTATTTTGTACAAACATTTTTTTTCTTCTGGGATTTAGCAATCCTGTGAATCACTAAACTAATATTTAGTTGTATGACCACAGTTTTTTAAAACTGCTTGACATCTGTGTGGCATGGAGTCAACCAACTTGTGGCACCTCTCAGCTGTTATTCCACTCCATGATTCTTTAACAACATTCCACAATTCATTCACATTTCTTGGTTTTGCTTCAGAAACAGCATTTTTGATATCACCCCACAAGTTCTCAATTGGATTAAGGTCTGGAGATTGGGCTGGCCACTCCATAACATTAATTTTGTTGGTTTGGAACCAAGACTTTGCCCGTTTACTAGTGTGTTTTGGGTCATTGTCTTGTTGAAACAACCGTTTCAAGGGCATGTCCTCTTCAGCATAGGGCAACATGACCTCTTCAAGTATTTTAACATATGCAAACTGATCCATGATCCCTGGTATGCGATAAATAGGCCCAACACCATAGTAGGAGAAACATGCCCATATCATGATGCTTGCACCTCCATGCTTCACTGTCTTCACTGTGTACTGTGGCTTGAATTCAGAGTTTGGGGGTCGTCTCACAAACTGCCTGTGGCCCTTGGACCCAAAAAGAACAATTTTACTCTCATCAGTCCACAAAATGTTCCTCCATTTCTCTTTAGGCCAGTTGATGTGTTCTTTGGCAAATTGTAACCTCTTCTGCACATGCCTTTTTTTTAACAGAGGGAC